>NC_090789.1:16710972-17010972 GCF_040054535.1 Antennarius striatus
ATCAGGCACAGTGAAGAGATTATGTGAACTGACTAATGGTTACGAGGCTTTGAAGATTCAACAATTTGACAACAACTGGCTCCCAGAGAAAAGACAAAAGGCAGACGAAGAAACTGGAGGATATTCAGTAGACAGAAAAGTCATATTCCAACCATTGGAAGACAGATAGTAACTTCGAAGGAGGAGGTCATCATGAGAAGCTTACCAACAGAGAGAAAAGGTAGAATTTTAACCAAACTTGTCTGAATCTCCCAGTGGATATAATGTTGCTTTCTCTCGTTATCGTTGCAGTGGAAATAACCAGTTTTAACGTGGCCTGTTACTCTCTTGTGGCTCTATTGTGTTTCTTCTCCAGCATAAAAAAAAAAAAAGAATGAATACAAAAAAATCTTTGGACACAGAAGGGGACAAAATCAGCCTGTGGCCCTGCACCCCCCCCCCATCATTAATTGTACATGGGACGGTTCTCACCCTGCTTCCCTACTCTACCATTTTCCACCAGACCCAGACGTGGGGGACCAGGGGTGTTTGTTGTTTTATAAAACGCAGAAATCAGGTGTTTGCACAATTTGTGTGGCCTCTCATCTGAGACCGCTGCAAGTAAAATCAGGAAAGTATTGTTTTTAAAGATTGTTTTAGTAGAAAAAATAATAACCTTGTATGTTATCAACCACATTTTCCTTCCCTTGCCCTCCCTGCTTTTTCTCTCCTTTCTACTCAGTCCTCTGCTCCTGACTTTACCTCATGCCTCTCCCCTGACCCCAAGTGTTGTTAGAAAGTGCCCTTAAGCACTGGTCCCGGATCAAGCGCTATGTAGCTCAGGATGGCTCTGGTAAGGGTTAGTTCAGGGAAAGCAGATCCTAGACCAGCCCTGGAGGGCAGTATTTGGAGCCCTCCCCTCTTCCCCTTTCTTCTTGTCACTTTATCCTTTCCCATCAAATGGTGCAATAGGACATTTTATTTTATTTTTGTAAAATGGGTGGGATTTTTTTTTTTTTTCTGGGGAAGGCTCTGTGCCATAGATATAAATCGGTGCACAAATGAGCTGTTGTGATCTTTAACTGGTTAAAAAAGACAGAAAAAGAGAATCACAATTATTGTCATTGTTTGAAAAGCTAGAGGGTATAACTTACTAAAAGTCAAAGACAATTTTTGAATAGCACTTTTTTGCTCTTTGCTTCCTTAGTGAAGAGTGGGGTAGTTATTATTATGGGTATCTCTTTTGTTTCTCTGTAAACAGCTGGATGTCTGAAAAATATATATACCGGTATTTCCATATATGTGCATTTAGGTCTGTGTTTGTGTGTGTGTGTATGTTTTGGCACATGCAGACAGTGGCTTATCACAACCAGTCTGTTCTTGCTCCACATAGCAACTTAATCAATAATATATTTTTCATTGTATTCTACATTGTTCTCTAGAGACAGTATTTTTATAGTCACCGTGACTATTTTCTCGCATCTTGACTGTTATCAAACCCACTTGATTCAGGATATATATGAAATATATATTCAGGATATACAACATATATGCACACAGGTAATAGAAGATTTCGTGTTAGGGCTGTAATGTATGTGCAATCACATGCACACGTGCACACACCCACACAGACATATGTGCATACACACATATGTGTGCGTGTACACTGTATGATTGTGCTTAAAATGAACTGTGCTTACTTTGGAGAAGGAATTTTAGGATGAGCAAAGTGAGTGTTATCTCATAAGCAGGCATGTTGACCATGTGCAATATTTCTAAACAACAAAAAAAACTAAATATTGAAAATATTAAAGATCTAACACAATGTCTTATATCCTTGAATTTCTTTCACATCCTTGAATTTCTCTTACATTTGGTCAGTTTAAAATATTTGACAAAATTGTATGCTTTGTGCAGCAGTTAACAGAATGTTTCAAAATGACCTGATGCTATCTCCTAAATTATTTTAGTACCTACCTTATCTTCGCTTTCCAAAATGATAATGGAAGAGACAAGAGTGTAGTTGACTCAAAATCCTCACTTGACTTTGTATAACTGGCGGTATGCTATAATACGGATGTACACATGCAGAAACTTTACACATCAAGGCAATTTCCTGCAAGACCTAGAACATACAGCATGTACTGCTCTGTCTGATCTTTATCAGGTATCTTAGTGTTAAATTAGTTTAACAGTTTACTGGATTAGAAAAAGCCTTTCAGATAACATCTCAGCCTTTCAGGGTGAGGTGTCATTTAAATCAAACTAAACTGGTAAGAACCTCACTGATCAGTTGCTCAGAAGGCTTCACCCATGAGACTTCAGAAAGTGTTCATGAAGGTATATTGTAATACAACTGATTATACTCAAGACCATTAAAATGTGTATTTGAAGTTACATAGCTATTTTTTACTTTTACAATAATTTTACAAGCAGTAAATTAATTACTATCTGTCTGAGGTGACCCAGTAATTTATAAGTTTAGTATGGATAAAAACTGTAAGAAAAAGGTGTTTGGCTTCTCAACTTTAGCAGGTTACATTTAATTATGCATTTTTATCTGAGGAAATTTATGTTAAATGTTCGGTTTTATGATTTACTGTGTATATATATACACACACACAATGACTTTTACTCTTCGACCTACATCCATCGTTGAGAAATTTCAAATTTGTAGTTGCTTTCTTTTGTGAAACCTGGGCAGCGAGGCTAGTCAGCAGCTACTTCGAACTTCATCTCCCAGGTGGCATTGCGAGAGGTCTGTTTCTAGGTGTCTAGCAACAGCTATCAACCCAGACAGCCGGCGGCAACCAGAGCTCTATATTTCAGTGTGTCTCTCCACGATTATTCGCTGCTGGGTATTGATGATTAATAGTCGCTTGGCTGAAAATACTGAAAAAATAACCCTGACCCCTACACAGAGATATGAGCGGCAGCGGCCGGCCCAGGCCCAGCTCGTTTGCTGAGCCGCCAGGGGTGCCAGGAACTGCCGCTGCATGCGCCGGATCAGCCGCTGCCGTGGGGAGCAGCACAGGAAAGTCCGGGGTCTCGCAGGCCTCCGGTAGCAGCTCATCTGGATGCTCTAATCTGAAGCTTTCCAGTAAGTTTGTGTTAGCTAGCTATATCAGATAACTTTCGGTCTGTGTTTTTAAGTCTCAATTACAGACCATTGTTGTGTGTTTCAAAGCCCAGCGGAAAGTCGCTCTGCCGTAACGGTAACCATTTGCTAACGTGTTAGCAAGCTCAAATGCTAACGTTAGCCACTTGTTTGGTGTGTTCCGAGTTCCCTGTTCGGATAACACCGGTCAATTGTTGTACCTTTGCTAGTATCAAACTAGGCAGATGTTTGGTCATTTGTACCTGCTGTAACATCAGCTTCCTGAATGGAATATTGGACTTACTACAGCAAAGTCGAAATATTAGGACGTGTTTGATTTTATTGTAGTCGAAGTGTGAGAATTGAAGTGGGCTATACCGTTCTTTGTGGCCAAGCTAGACTCATACAGTACTGAACATAGAGCGCTGCGTTAGTGGTTCTTTTTATGGGCGTCGTCCAGAGTGCGGCATCAGCCATCAGTCTGGGTCGGAGAAAAGCCGAGTGAAAGTTGTCATTTCACCAAGGTCACCTGTGGGGCAAAGAATCAACAGCAGGTGGCCGACGCCCGAAGGATACTAGTGATACTCATCCAGCACAGGGGCTGGACTGACCGCTGGTGTTCTAACAGTGGGTGTCCTCTGTCAATGCCTCTGTTTCATCACAGTGGCAGGTGGAAGCAGGCGTGTGTCCTTGTGTTCATTCAAACATAAAACAGACAGTGGTTTGTGACTCTTATATTAAAACTGGAAAGTGGAGGTGATCTTATATACCGTAGTTTGACTAGTGAGATTGTTTTAGATTATTTTTCAGGATAGAACGTTGTCTTGGATTGAGAATATAGCCACATATGTAAGAGACATTGATGATTTTTTTTAAAATTTACTTATTTATAACAGATGAACACACATCAATCATTGATGTGCTCATGAATAAACTGGAAGTACAGTGTTTTGTAGCAGAATGTAGTATTTTTGAATATCAAGTCTAAAATGAAAATAAGACATCAGCATTTCTGTACAATTTTATGTGTTTTTTAAAATTATTTTTATTACATGAATACTACTACTTTTTGGTTAGACAATTGACGGTATCTTCAGGTGACACTTATGGAGTTGGACCACAAACAGTCATTGTGGTTATAGTTTTTCTCTGTTACTGCAATGATATTTTAAAAAAAGGACTTTTAACATTTCAAGCAGCTATATTTCCATCTTTCATCATTGAGAAGCACAGTTTCTTTATGGCTGACATCATCATCTGTCCAGTGAAAGATACATCTGGCGGATGCGCTGGGACACTTCATCAGTGATGTATCCCAGGGTCATTGGGAGTTTCGCGTCTTTCAACACCCAACACCTAGGTAACCTATTTTGGGTGATCAGTCCCTTGCCTGTGTCCCTGCAGTGTTTACCCACGATTCTGCAATCTTGATCCAAAGCCACCTTGGGGCTTTCTCTGCGGCTTCAGTTGTGGATCTTAATTGCCTTCTGTTTTGTCTCTCCGCTGACTCCCAGCCGTGTGAAAACTCTACAGAGTGAACACCCTGCAAATCCCCGGCAGCCCACTTCCAGGGGCTCGAGGACCGTTGCCTCCTGCACTCCACCACCAGCTCCTGGTACTTGGTTTGCTTCCTATCGTTAGCCTCATCCATGCGCTCCTCCCAGGGCACAGTGAGCTACAGAATGATCAGCTGCTTGGTGGAATCTCAGACAATAATCAGGCGAAAATGAGACAAAACCTCGTTGACGAGGGAGGGTTGGGAGGGAACTTCAGCTACCTGCCCAGGTCTCCTCAGGCGGTGGTGAGGAGGCCAAATTTTGCCCGTGATTGTATGTTTGGCTTCTCTCCAGCTCTATGGAACCTGATGGTACATGTTTTGAAGTGGCCCTTTGTTGGTGTTAATAGCATTAGCTATGCTGTCAGCAACTACCCTAAGCACCTGGTTGAGGCGCAAGTGATGCCGTCCATTTCCAAGGGCTTTTGGGCAGCTCCTGATTAAATGTTCCAGGTATCCCCATCTTGAGCCACGGGGACAGGATGATGTCTCAAATTTACCCCAGGCTTGGAAGGATGTCATAAACATCCTGGACTAAAAACCTGATGTGTTGGAAGTCTGCTGTCTGGATGTTGGGCCAGGTGATTTTACGTTGAAGAACATTTTCCTATTTGATCCAGGCTCCTTGCTGCCCCATTCCCATCATCCTGCTAGTACTAATACTTCCTCCGCACCTGCCCTCACTTCCTCCTGAGTAAGATGTTGGTGCTCTTTGCCTTAAGCACTGTCAGGTCTAGTCGCTGGAAAGTAGCCAAAGCCTGCACATCCTGTTGCTGTGGTCCCCACCAGTGCCTTCTGCCTCACCCGCGACTCAGCCACATCTTGGGTTTTCCTTGTGCTCCATTTCCTGCCTGTCTACACCTGGATACCAGCTGATTCCACCTTTGGATCTCTGGATTCTCTGTACGGCAGTGCCTCCCACGTTCTGGACACCATGAACTCTTCAGCAAGGCCACTGATTGGGAGCTGCAGAATGTTGTTGGTGCCACACAGAGCAGAGCTGCTTGGGCTGCATGGAAAACCAAGCCATCTTCGCAGGTAGCTGCTGGTCTCCCTCTCCATGCTCTCGACTGTTGTTCCAGGTACTGAGTACACTAGCAGAGGCCACAGGATCCTGGGCAGGATGGAGCATTGGTAAATCCAAGTCTTGAACCTCCCTGGCAAACCAGTTTTGTCAGGATGGGATGGCGACTCCAGCCAATGAGAAATTCCTTCTCTTGAGCACTGGACACCTTGATTTTACTGGCTTAAAGCTCATCCAGGTTATGGCTTCTCTAGACCTTGGAGAATCCCCCTACTGCCAGCAATAGATGTCGTGGTGACAGTCAGGTCATCCATAAAGGCTCTTATTGGGTGCTGGCATATAGTCATGGGGCCCCTGCACTCTACTTCTGCTGATTTGAGTATCATGTTCATGGCAGGGTCAAAAAGTCTGAGATAGTTCTGCCTGTTACGTTGCCTTTCTCAAGCCGGTGCCGGTCTGATGTCTCTTACCCAGCAGTGACTCTTGGCCTGAAGTTGGTGTAGTGATCCAGGATATAGTCTGTGACTTTGCTGGGAATGTGATGTTGGTGGAGGACGAGTTCAACAAGCTTGTGTGAAATGGAGTCATGTGCATTGGCGAGATCAAGCCATAGAACAGCAAAGTCCCATTATACCTTAAAATGAAATTTGTAAATTCACAAGATGGAATTAATGTTAGAGAAAAATATGTTGTTGTTTTCCCTTGCACAAAACAAGTATGTGCAATCTTTTTGGAGGACATACAAGTTATGATCATAACCATGTGACCAATGTATTATGATGCTCCCAAGCCACTGTTTATGGATGGATGGATAGATGGATGGGGAAGGTGGTTACATTTGCAAAAAACTATTGAACTACTTGAAACTACTTTGCTTTGTTTCTGTACAATGTGTTTCTCATGTTGCTATTTGAGTTTAAAAACCACCAGTAAAGTGATATGAATAGAAAACTACATGTGTGCAACTTTATTTCCTTCTGAAGACTTCAGTTTCTATATGTAATTACTGTACCAGGTTAGTGATAGGATATGTGGAGTTCAGACATAATGAACAATTTTTTTTATTGTTGATCGAATACTGACCTTCAGAAAGTAAATTATTTTCATTTTTGTAAAAAAAAAAAAAATTACCAGCAGAAAAAAGCCCTGATCCTTATATCAAGAAGGATGTCCTTTATCGTGATGTCCTGCATTTAACTTTGCAGTGTATGTCCATCTATGTCTGTGTCCATGTGTTTGTGTGTTTGTATGTGTATGTGTGTGTTAGGGACCACAGGGATTCAGTCACAGTTTCACCTGGAACAGATTTAAATAGTACGTTATTAATTGTAGAATTGTTGTTGGGGTTATTTTCTATTGTGATTGTGTTACCTGTGTATCGTCACCCTGTTGACACGCTTTAATTACATTTTAGTGCTGAGACTGCTTGCGGCAGGGAATAACAAAGTGCTGTATGTTTCACTGGTCAGAGATAATAGCATGAGCTGAACAGTCAGCAAGTTGGGTCTACGACCTAAAAGTATTAAAGAGAGGACATCAGTGTTATTGTTGAATAAGAAGCTTGAATCAAATCTTACCAGATGACTAACTAGTAAAAGCAGTGTCCTGGGCTTGTGCTAGCCATTCGCCACTTTGCCATAGGCGAAGTAAATTCCATATGGCCACAAGGTTTTTAGCTTGTGTAGCCACAGTGGTGTTCTTATTTTTAGGAAAAAAATTCTAAAGATTACAACTTTTTTGGACTCGCAAAAATCCCTGATGTCCATTCTTAGTCTGGTTAATCTGGTACAGTATTAAGTATTCTATTTATCTTTTGAAGCTTCTTAAAGTTAACCTCCAGTCACTCGGCTGACCTCAACATAATTACTCAAATGTCTCTTCAATGAAGATGCAGCCCAGATGTCGGAATCAAGTGTCCTGAGTGTCAGTGGTTCTATATTGACATTATTGTGAAGTGACTCCATAATATTAGTTATTGTTAGTGGGAATCTTATTAATTGAATCCTTTATGGAACCGTTTAAACTCTAGGAAACAAATAAGACTTTACCCGATGGAATACGTGGTGAAGTGAAATGGAGCTTTGGGAAATTAAAATATTACTCTGTATTCTTGCCCATGTTAGACAGTGAGTAAATCCCACAACTACATTCATGTATTTTCTCATCTCTTCTTGACCTTCTTTCTGTTTGTTTCTCAGGAGACAGTGGAAAGGTGACGACAGTTGTGGCCACACCAGGTCAAGGACCGGACCGCCCACAGGAAGTATCCTACACCGACATAAAGGTATCAAAACTAAAACCACTCAGCATCATCAAATGAGACTTTTTTCTTTACATAGTAATATTACTTTAATACTTCATCTTGTGATTAAGATATTATTGCATTGAATATGATCACTGCAATATAGTTGGCTGAGGTTGACATAATTGTTATGACCAGACACAGACTTGCTTTATAGTCTATTGTCTGGTGGCTGGTCTGTGTCTCCTCTGATAACATCTGATGACATAACTGTGTTAGTGACAAGTTAATGAAGTCTCTTGTATAGGTTAGTTTGAATTGAAGTTTTTTCATTTCGCAGCTTTTAAGGTTACAGTATGCATCTGTGATAGTTTGCAAATGTTTATTTATATTTTCTTAATGAAAAGTCAGCAGCCTGATGCTTCTTGAGTTTTAGCGGGATTCAGTTTCAGTGATGAAGCTGAAGTTTGTAAAAGTACCAAATGAAGCAGTTGTCCTTTTTTGAAGAAAAATGATGAATGAGAATAGAAGTGTGTGCATAAAAATAATTTTAGTAATAATTTTATATCTGATAGGATTGTGGAGTGAATTCATTTTTATTTAAAATGAAAAGCAAATTATCTTAACTCTGACTGCTTGACATTCTCATTCAACAATAATTGAAATGGAACCTGGGCACAAATGAGATAGTTGAAGGTTGTCCTTGGTGGTTGGAGGCTAGTGTCCAAATGCTGATTCTTATGTTGCGATGCTGGGATCACGGCTGATACCTTCTAGATGTACAAACTTCATGACATTTATGAAAAATTCTGGTAAAACTGAATCATACAGAAGTAGTTTAACAAAGCATGAAGAAGATTTTTCGAGGTTTAAGATCATCTGGTATTTTTATTGTTTGTAGCTGAAAGTACGAAGGATTAGTGGATTGTTGAAAAGTATGACTAGTGAGGAATATTTTCCCATAGGAATGGTTGGGAACTTTATCAGGAAATATTTCAGAAAGTATGAAAGATATGATAAATCACAATAGAAGCATATCATCAGAGTTTTCCAAACATTTTGACATTTGAATGAAGTCTATGATGAAATATTTGTAGTAGTTAGCATTAAAATTCCTTAACAATAAAAGCCAGGACTCGCACTGTTATTTCTGTATTTAACCTAACTCCACCTGGTTCTTTCAGCTCAGTGCCTGACTCTGTCTCTGTGTTTGAAACCTTTGCAGGTAATAGGAAATGGGTCATTTGGTGTGGTTTACCAAGCTCGCCTCATTGACAGCCAAGAGATGGTTGCCATCAAAAAGGTTCTGCAGGATAAGAGGTTCAAGGTAGGGCCATCGTACTTTGCATTGTCAGTGTTTTTTTTCTTATATGGTCTTAAATTGCGCCCATAGTCTTTCTTTAGTTACTCATCATCCCAATGTTTCTTCTGTTCATACATCTCTATGTTTTGTGTGGTTCTCCTGCTTGCGAGACTGTCCTGGCTTTGACTGATGTTTGATATGTGTCTCACGTGCACTCGTGTGGTACCTTGTCAATGTAGAATCGTGAACTACAGATCATGAGGAAGCTGGATCACTGCAACATTGTCAGACTACGTTACTTCTTCTATTCCAGTGGAGAGAAGGTACAGCTTGTTTTTTTTAAATATATATTCTGTTACATCTGTATGTCCATTGTATTAATTTTTTTTGGAGCACATTTTACAAACTACATATCAACCATTGCCAACCTTTACATCTTTTTACAGTTAAATTTGAAGTTTAACCACCTTGTTTTTCCAAAGTATGAACCTGTGCTAAAATGTATGCAGCCCTCTTCTGTTAGTCTGTCTGCAGCTTTTCAGCTACACATTGAATTTGTGATGGACATCTTCACTGACTGGTTGTTCATGTTAAGATGAATTAGTTCCCTGAGAAGAAAAACTGAATTGAGATAATAAAGTAAAAAACCTGATTTCATAAAGCCGCAAACAGAAGGCTTTTATCATTGTTACTGATCATTAAAATAAGTTTTTATGTCATTACGAGCAATGTGAATCAACACAATAGTTTGTCTTTGTCAGTGTTGGTTCTTTCATTGTCAGTTTGGTGTGTTTCCTACTTTTACTTCTTGGGACTGAAAATTTTCCAGTTCGTCTCATTTATTAAGAATAAATGTAGTGACACTTAATGAAAAAAATTGAATATTGGACTTGGCCATGTGACAGTTGTTGGAATTTCCCTTAATTTTTCAACCCTATTATTGATATTGCCCCAAACCGAAAAATGACTGGAAAAAAGGACTGGATATATTACACAATGGACAGTCTAAACACAATGATTTGTCTCTGTCATGTGTACAGAAAGATGAAGTGTATCTCAACCTGGTACTAGACTTCGTCCCTGAGACAGTCTACAGAGTTGCCCGGCATTTTAACAAGGCCAAGAGCATCATTCCTGTCATTTACGTGAAGGTAATTGCTTCTAAAGTGGTTTTAGTTGAAGTGTTGAGAAGTGAGACTTTTAAGAAAAGTTCAAAGAAAGAATTGTTATTCTAATGTGACTTGGCTGTATTGTCTGTTTGTTGTTCACTGTATTGGACTCGTCTTGTTGTTTTCCCTCCTCAGGTCTACATGTATCAGTTGTTTCGCAGTCTGGCTTACATCCATTCACAAGGTGTGTGCCACCGAGACATCAAACCCCAAAACCTTCTTGTGGACCCAGAAACTGCTATCCTCAAGCTGTGTGACTTTGGCAGGTGAGCTGGATGAGTGGAGGGATTTCTCTACCACAGGAGTTTAACCACAGCAGAAATTTATCAATCTTCTTGTTTAATTTGTGTAGAACAAAGAGAATGAACGTCCTCGCCGTTAACTTTGGAGAAACTCTGACCGAGGCATAAAATGTCCTCTGGGTTATTTCTCCTCCAAACTGCAGTGACAGTCATGATTTATCACAAGCTGGCCACATGACCAAACAATAACCAAATATTAGTGAATGAGACTCTTAACTGCATGCAGATGCTGATATTTGGCTCTGTGGCCCTTGGATTCGTGTCATTCCATGCTGGAATCTTTTACTTTTGTTTTACATGATTGTTTTGTGTTTCTCCAGTGCCAAGCAACTGGTTCGTGGAGAGCCCAATGTGTCGTATATCTGCTCACGGTATTATCGCGCCCCTGAGCTCATCTTCGGTGCCACAGACTACACGGCAAACATTGACATCTGGTCGGCGGGCTGCGTACTGGCTGAACTGCTGCTTGGACAGCCCATCTTCCCTGGCGACAGTGGAGTGGACCAGCTGGTAGAGATTATCAAGGTGAGTGTCTCTATTGGGTGTCTGTGCTGCTGACATGTTATGTTTTCATGTGTTCCTAAACTCATCATAGGGTTGTTTGATCTTCCTGTGTTTGTGGTTTTTGTGTCAATAACTTAACTCAGGGTGTGTTCGCTTAGTATTTAGCTTACAGTCCTCTAACAACTACTTTCAGGTTCTGGGAACCCCGACAAGGGAACAAATTCGAGAGATGAACCCAAATTACACCGAATTCAAGTTCCCTCAGATTAAGGCCCATCCGTGGACCAAGGTACGTAAAGACCAGAAGACAAACACAGCAGGATGGCGAGCCATCCGTGATGCCATAAAGTGTCCAATGTGCAGTTAATTCTTAGCAGATTCATGGCCATTAAATAATATTCTCCTTTTTCCTCAGGTGTTTAAACCTCGCACTCCACCAGAAGCCATTACTCTCTGCTCCCATCTGCTGGAATACACACCGGCCTCCCGGTTCTCCCCGTTAGAAGCCTGTTCACATGCCTTCTTTGATGAGCTGCGTCAGCCCAACACGCGACTGCCCAGTGGCCGGGACTTGCCTGTGCTCTTCAACTTCAGCTCCACAGGTAGCAACAGATTCTAGCATGGTTAACTTAAGGGTTTGATCTTAGTCACAGCACCTCAATCGTCCATTGTGTCTGTCCAGACGGGTCATTTTATACTAGTTACCAAGTATTGTTGACGTTCTCTCTGGTGCATTCACCATCTGCTTACCACATGATGATATTTGTGTTGTTATAGACTGAGACTGCGATGAGGAGGTGTAGTTCATGCTCCCTAAATGATCCTGCTGTTATGTAATGCTGTGCTCTTGATTTTTGACTCCTCAAGGAATAAAAGCTTCATCTTGTGTTTTGCAGAGCTGTCAATCCAGCCCCAGCTAAACTCGACCCTCATTCCTCCTCACGCTCGCTCTCATACAGCCGCCTCCACTCACGGTGGGAAACTCTAATGTTACTAGTGTAAATCCACTTTAATGTATCCTTTCTATGTCGTTCATATCAATTAGCTTTTAATTTGTTACAAAGCTAAATCATTTTGTAGCAAAATGCTGATCTGTTTTATGTCCTTAAATGATTATACCTTTCAAGCTTTTCCTGGTTTAACAGTGATTTATTCTTGATTGGAAAATGCTGCAGAAAAGAAAAAAAAATCTAAAACTTTTGTCCATCTCTATATGTAACACTACTCTGTGAATTACAGAGAGTAGGTTCCACAATAGTCTTTTATTATAAAATTATTCTTAGATTGCTGTAAATTCCACAGCAAATATCAGATGTAGAATAATGAGATGAATTAATAACAATTGTTTTGCTTTGGAACAGAATAGTACACAATAAGAAAGACAGTTTGTGTCCATAACCTGAACTATTTAGTCCAGTGAGCCCAGTTCGAAGCAGATCAGGGTAAAGTGATATACGTAGTGAAAGTGATATCTGGTTTTGTCACCAGATGGCAGTATTAGACATGAAATCAGTGTTCAGAAAATCCCTTCTGATGAAAAACCACATTTACTTCAGAGTAAAGACACATGGACTAAACATGTTTTTAGCCCTTAATGTGACCCACATTTGAGTACCTCTGATGTTCAGTAAAGTGAATCACATACTGTTGTGATGTTGGGTCATTTAATATGGACTCTTGTCTTTTCTTTTGTCCTTCAGATGTTACTGGTTCAGACTCATCTCAACACAGTTCAGTACCAGGATCTCTTAACAGCATCTGAAGCAGCTTCTCACCTGCCTGTCTCACCATTACCTCATAGACACACATGACACACACACACACACACACACACACACACACACACACACACACACACACACACACACACTCTACTGCTCTCTTTCATGCTGTTAGCCCTCGTTTTAGATGATCAGCAGCTCCCTTGAACAAACAAATAATTGTTGTTTAGCTGCCAGGTTTGGAACTATAGCGGACTTCTGCAGCACAGAAACACGTCGCTGCTGCTCGGGTAGTGTATGGAGGTTCAATAGTGGGGGCTGGTCCTCTGTAATATAACCTTTTTTAATCAGTATCTTTTCTTTTTCTTTATATTTGAGGTTATTTATTTGATAAATGCATCATGTGATCACACATTTTATCTCTGGTGGTTTTTCCCCACTTAGGTTTGTTTTTTTATATTCTTCTCTTTTGCATTCCTCTTAATAAGGGTCGACCTGTACACTGCCCGACCAAGACTGGCCCCACATAGGTCATCAGGATAAAGAAGATATTATTGTACTCAGGAAAAATTATGAATTCGTCCTGTTATGTTATTTTACCAATCCTGCCTCTTGTTTTTGGAATAGTCATAATCTTGTTCCTTTGCCTTCTTGCGGGGCCGGTGGAGTAGAGGACTCTCATCAGCACCAAGTAGTGATGAGCAGTTTGGCAGGAGGTGTATTGGATGGCCCTCACATGGACTCGTTTTCAGTAGCCTCATCTATTCAGAGGTGGCATCTTATCCATCTAAAAACATTATTTGCTTAGTTCTGCCCAATAAAAGGATTTGTGTTCCTCTCGTCTGTTCACGCTGTTTATACTTATAAGTTAGATTCTTCTTCAGCCCTTATTTATTTATTTATTTTACCAAGGAAGGACAGGGTTCTTTATTTCTAGGATAGACATTTGTGTCTGAATCATCCAGAGAATGTTTTCTTGACTCTGTTCATCACCAAATAAATTCTCATCATTTGTGAAGAAAGTGTAAATGTTCAGCAAAAGCCGATAATGGGCTCCTTTAGAACCTGAAGCTTTCAGAACCTCGCAGAGTAGAGTGATTGTTGTGTAACTAGAAGTGCATTGCTGGACTGTACAGTGTGCTCCTTGTACTCTGTTCTAGCAGCTAGCCGCTTATCTTCAGCTCATGATTAAATGAAACCAGCAACGCTCTGGTTACCGTGGTCCTCAGCTACAGCAAAAGGAAACGGACACTTGAACTCTAGTAAAGAAATTGTGTAACCGCCTCTAAAGCAGCCTTCACCAGTTTCCCCTGTCTTTGTGTGCTACAAGTAGTCTACTGGAGAAAATGCGCGTCCTCAGAGGTATCTTTGCTAGCTAGCTTCCACTTAGCCATTATTTTCATCAATGATTGCTCTGTCGGATATTTTCATAGTGAATGAGCCTCATGAGAAATGCGGATCACAAGTTTCCCTTTGCCCAGTCTGCTTCTTTGTTCAACTGGCAGTCAAAAATCTAACAGCTCTTCAGTAACACCATAAATAACAAAGAAGCGTTGCAACTGTCTGTTTTGAGCAGCTGGAACCAGCAGATGCATGACAGCTATGGAATCACAAACAGTTAACGAACTATTAACCCAGATCATTTCCTTTGGATCAACTAATAATGGCAACATATCTTTTTTTCTGATCCAAGCTTTCAAACAACAATAACCCTGAATTGAGCAGTTTAAGAGACTGAATTTATGTGGAAGGATGCCACTGATGAAGGCTTGGATAGCTCAGAGTTCTTTTAAAATCTCAATTTTTTAGATAAACCATTTTAAGCTATAAGTATTTAAATACGGTTACTTGACAGCTCCTTTGTCGATATACATTCATTTAGAATGCATTTGGCACTTTTCCAAACTTCAAAACATTGTTTTAGGGTGGAATGTTTTAAATGTCTCTATAATAAATACGATTCCGTTGACTAATATTGGCAGATTAAACAGATTCCATTAAATCAAAAAGTTACTTGGTGGGATTCCTGTTCAGCTGAAGGATCATTTATGTCCTGATGTCAGTTTGCTCTATGGGAGGAAGCAGATTAAATGCTGGAACGGAGATTTCATATATTGTTGAACTTGAAGGGGATGTTTCATGTATATTTATTTATTATATTTGGTTGAGAACTGGATTACAGGAACGAGCTTTGTAGCAACGTTAGTGTGAAGTTAATCTCATAAATGAACGTTTTTCGATTGATCAAATTGATGTGAACACAAGCAGAGCTTACAAGTGAAATACAGTTGTGTGCTGTAACGTCTGTCTTTGTGAAGATCAAATTTTCACCCCATGTGATCGAGAGTCTTGGTTAGGGTCAGGTTAGGGTTCGTTGTGTGGGTCACAGAATGTACAACCAGAGTCGTCTTCATGTATGAACGTCCACAACTGTGTGCATGTATGTCTGACAGTAATTCAACCTGCAGTCCAGTCTGAACAGCCAGTGTTTTATGGAGTAGAGCAATCAACAACACATATTTTAGCAAGCTGTGCAGTCCACTTGAAAGTTTGTAGTATAGTATATTTGATACTATTGCACGATGCCTCTACCTGCTGTTTGTAACTGCAGCCATGTTTGTTTTGAACCTTTTTTAAAGTAGGTGAGGAGCTCTGATGAGCCTTAATGCTTTTTAGGTTCCTCCACACTGTGCACATTTACATTGGTTTCCTATAAGGATAGAGGAGAGCATTTTTTACATTCCCTTTCCATCCGAGACTTTCCTCCCAGCTGCTTCTTTGAGTTTCAGATATGCTCAGCTCCCATTCCTGTGGGCTGCTGCCGACCACACCGTTTCCTCTGCTGTGAAGGGTCCAACCAGCATGTTGGATTAACCCTTCTGGGTGTGTCACACTCAGAGCTGTCAGACTCTCTGTAGCTATGAAAAGGTGTTGAAAACGCTGCATCCAGCAGGAGGAGTCCCACAAGGCTGATTTCTCTCTTCCATATCTCCCTCTTCTCTGGACAACATTCATTAGTTTACCCCATCATGCCAATGAAGCAGTCCTAGTTCATGCATTTTTTTGTAAATATTTTTATTTTTTCACAACTCAAAATGTAAATACTGCAAAGGAAAAGCGAATCGGCCTACTCCTTATGTTTGTTGATGATCTTTCTCTCTCTTTCTCTGTCCTGTAATCCAGTGAGGGTTAGCTGTAGCTGTTTACGTTGTCACTCAGATGTCCCGTCGGTTGTGTTGTCTGTCGACTTCCTGTTTCTATAATGAAAAGTTCCAGGGTTCTGACTCAAAGTGTCCTGTTCTTATTCACTTGAGAAAATAGGACCAAAAGTCTGAGGCACGTTGGGTAAATGTAAGAGCACAGCAGTCTGAATGTGGTCTCTCCAGCATGTGTCTACACACACACACACACACACACACACACACACATACACACACACACACGATTTCCTGTGAAGCACCTTAAAGAAAGTAACTGATTCTTTTCTCACCAGTACATCAGCCAGGTGAGACTCGAATTACAGGTCCCGGTCCCCCCATCAAACTTTATTAACTTTATCTTGGAACAGAACTCTGTTCATATGTTGACACACTATTACATTATATAATTACTGTGCAGTATTGAGAAAAGTGATGTAGCTACAGGTCACTGGTGTCTTCACAGGAAGTGTTTTGTCGACTTGTCATCTCAAACATGTTTAGGGTGCTTAGAAGTCACACAATGTCCAGCTACTACCCAGCATGGATGAATTGTGTGGAATTCAGAGCCTCATAGTGTTAGACTTTTGTGTTGTGATTGTGTTTGTGGCCAGGAGACCTACAGAAATTGACCGTTTGAACTGATTTGAGTTGTGCTTTTTCTGTTTGTGCTTTTAATTCCTTTGAAAACTCAGCTCTGTGTTGATGTTACCTCCCTTGTTTTAACTGAAGGAGAATCTTATCTCTTTAAGTTATTGTTTGACCTTTATTTAATTTAACTGTGATGTCATTCTGTCCTGGTGGATACTGATGGAGGGATAGATGGAGAAAGAGAGAGAAACTGACCTGTCTGTCTGTCCTGTGTATATGATATGGACTCATTTACTGTAATAAAGTGATGAAACTGTGTTTGAATTGTGTGTATTTTCTCTATTTAGAAGCACTGAAAAATGTATTGTTTTCAATCCAGTATCTGTGTCTACCAGAACCTCCAGCAGCCTCATCATATATAGCACCAGTCAAATGTTTGCGCCAACATCTACTCTGGTACTGTGTTTCACAATAATCAAATTGAATTCGACATTATAGAATGATACTGAATGCATCAAAGTCTTATGCCTAAAGACTTCTCACATACTAAGAAAAGCCAATTTTTCCATGTAAGATTCTTCATTTTTTCAACCAGCTAAAGGAGGTCTATGAATAGTTTTCATTGGCGATGAGCGCCTGTGGGCTGTCAACATTGTCCTACCATCATCACACTTCCACCTCCATTCTTCACGTGGGAACTACTTGGGTATGTACTTGCTGGACAGTCAGTGTTAAGATCCTTCTGCCTCTTAAACTCTGAAGCGTTCATGTCAGTGTTCAGTTTATAGCTCCAGAAATTAGCTAAACACTCCTTGTACCAGCTGGTTCTGTTAAACCTTTGTGCTTTATAAATGATTCATAGGCACTGGAGAGTTTTCCAGCCAAAGACTTTTTGCTCCTCTAAGATTATTTTGAAGTTAACTTTTTGAAGCATGTAGTTTTCAGAGGGCAGTGAAGCTACAAACAGAATTTGATGCACTGCTACTCAGACTAACCAACATTGAATTAACTTGTTGAGTTCAGCAACAAAAATAAAACACATTACTGTAGTGGTTATATTAATCTACAAATTTAACTTTAAATTGTAAAACACAAGGACCATTTTTGTCACCTGTGGCATGAAAGCCATATTTTGAATTTGACATAAAAAATAAGCATAAAGGGACTGACATGATTTAAATCAGGTTTAGTTATCAAACCATGCACTGATAAATTCACAAATCTTCACAGTTATACTTGTTTATCATGCTGGTGGTGTTTTATCATATTTGAATGCCTCCTCAGCCCACTAACACATGAACTTAGTATCAATCAGCCACATTGCTAAAATCATCATCACTGTTTCCACTCTTACTGGTGTCCAAACGTTTCAGATTTAAGTCCGATTGATCAGCAAGATGTGATGATCTACGGAGACTCTGGTTTCAACCCACAACATTCAAATCAACCCAAACATTAAATATGGCTGTCCCTTTATTTGGTGTACTGGTTTTGGTTGAGGAATTCCAGAGAATTCAGCCCGGAGAGTAAACCGTCCCAGATGCCCCAGAAACACGCTGGAGACATGCCACCCTGCGCCGGTGACAGTGACTCTCCAGGCCGCCTGGGGGCGCTGCTCAGGTGTCGCTCTCGACTCAAGGAGCAGGTCGTCAGCTTCCGTGGAGTTTCCTCGTTCCTTTTACACAAGAAGACCGACGGAGGATCGGGGAGAGCAAGTCTCGAAGGTAGATTCACATGAAAACTAAAGACTTTAAGAGTATTTTGTATTTACAGCCGATGTAGGTGATGCCTAAGGGGGATTTAAATCCGTGACGGAGTCCTCTTTTCTATGCTAACAGCGCTTTATCACGTAGTGACTCTTTTTAGAGTACAATGAAATTTTAACATTCCAACTAGCTTATCAGTGTGAGGATAGTGAGAGGCCTTTGTGAACCACACTGACGAATTAAGTGGTCATTTTGAACAAATTGTTTGGAAACATTTTCACAAACACTTTATAATATCGCATATAAATAATGTCTGACTAGTCCGGTTAAACAAAGGGAAACGCAGGTTTTATCTCTGTTTTGTTGTGGGTTAACTGGAGGCTAGCTGTCGGCAGCCATCATCGCTGCGGGTGTTTGGCTCTTGGTCCGAAGTATAACCTGGTCAGGCGGTCCTGCAGTCATTCAGTATCCAGACTATTATATATAGTTTATAGTTTAATGAAAGACAAAGGAGATGTTTGTTGAGTGTTCTGTCTGAAGGTAACAAGTAGCTCAACCACTGGATTTCATGTGATCAAAAAACAGAAGCTAAGACACAATAACTTTCGATTTGGTCAATGAAATGTTGCGATATTGTTATTACCTTGTGCATCGAAATTCAGTATTAATGTGTACCAAGTAGAGTCAGGAGACACGCCGAGTTATTGTTACTACACTACTATAAAACTACTATAAAACTGTTCATATGGTGTTTGAGCTACGTGCCACCTAGAATTTTGAAAGCTGTGGTCTGTTGGAGTACTTACTGTATCATAAGGTGCGTGAATAATTTAATTAGGGCAGATTAAACAGCTGTGTAATGTTAAAAGAGAACAATACTACAACCTGTAAACAGTTTGATCGCAAAATTGAAGTGGATAGGCATATTCTAGACATTCATATATTCTGTCGATAGATAGATAGATAGATAGATAGATAGATAGATAGATAGATAGATAGATAGATACTGTACTTTAATAATCCCGGAGGAAATTGCACATATAGACCAGATGGTTCACTTATATTTTAGTGTTTGTTGAGCTAGTAGTGTCTCAAATGGCAGCCTCCAGTGAGATGATTGAACTCAATCTGTCTCAGCATACAGAGCACATACAAACTTGTTCAAAGATTCGGTGCAGGGATGGTGACCCGCGAAAGTGGAAAAAGCGTTACAAAAAATGACTGAATGTATGTGTACTTTGTCAACATTGATGAGGCATGTCATTCAGGGTGCTATTGTTCTGTCTGCTCGCAGGAGGTGTCTATTTGATGACCAAATGTAGCTGTAGACTCTAGACGAGGACAGCTTCCTGTCTGAGCTCAGTATCCATTAGTAACCAGTCTCTGCTGTTCTGTTTTGAGACATTTATGTTTTCATAACTACAGTTTAGCTCAGCTCCGTCCCACTGGACCACTAAGACTATCATTCAGTTGTTGTGTTCCCTGCATCATTTAGAGTCAAATTGTCATGTACAATTATATTTGGTTTTTTAAATTAATTTAAGATTATTTGTATCTGCTGCTTGTATTGAACTGTTTTTATCCAACATCAGTGCAAACAAAGGTTGAATTACAAAATTAACCATGCAAAAGTGTAGTGGGTCGTGCTGTTCACCTCACAGCAAGAAGGTTCCGGATTTGATTTCATTCTGTGCTAAATTTGTATTTTCTGAATGAAAATTAAGATATACTTTATTGATATGAGAAGGGAAATTATTAGCACACTCTAGATCACACTTGTTAGTTCAATCGCATGCATATTAGTGTATACAAACCCTTAATAAAGTCCTACTATGCTCTCTCTTTACTCAACACAAACACAAGGGGCCTGTAGGCATGACAAAGGGGGGGGGGGTAGATCCTTTATGGTGCGCCCCTCATTCTGGAGCAGCTTACAAAGGGGATGGCGTCTTGCTCAAGGGTTCCTTGGCAGTGCTCGCTTCGGAGTGTGAGCTGAAACCTCCCACTGTCAGCTCACACTCCAAAGTAACTGGGTGGGAACGGGAATCGAACCACCAATCGTGTGATCATTGGATGACCCACTCTACCAACTGAACCACTGCCGCCCTAAATAGTTGATTATCCCAATTTGACCATCGTTGTGTGAGTAGTTGTCTTTTGTGTGGGCCAGCGATGTGCCTAGGGTCATCAGTAGAAAGCTATGAGAGGCTCCAGCAACACCTGTGATCCGTGGGTGGGAAAAGTGTCTGAAGACAAGATGATTACATTCATCTCGTCTTCAAGAAAATGGATGGATGTGCCAAAGGTGTATAATTTGTGGTGTCTTCTCCTTTCTGTAGGTCACAGTTGAGAGCTATGGCTCGTGGGCAACAGAAGATTCAGTCACAGCAAAAAAATGCCAAGAAGGCAGCCGAGAAGAAGAAAGGCCAGGGCACCGACCAGAAGACTGCAGCTAAAGCTGCTCTGGTCCACACCTGTCCTGTCTGCAAGGTACGTAACGCTGCTGGGAGAGGATGTCACAACTGAGGCACAAATATGTGTCAGAATACCTCTGATAAGGGTTCTTCATCTTCATAGCAACGTATCATATGAAAACATTACTCTTTTTCAGACACAGATGCCCGACCCCAAGACCTTTAAGCAGCATTTTGAGAGTAAACACCCCAAAGCCACCATGCCTGCTGAGCTGGTGGACGTCCAGGCATGAACAACCTCCGACCCTACAGGACCTGAAACTGGGTACGAGTCACTCTGCTGCTTTCTGGTTACAATATTCTATGTTCCAGTAGATTTTGGTGTTTGTTACAATCAAATACATTTCAGAACAATTAATCTCACCAAAATCAACTTTTCTACATTGAACAGTTTAAAATAGGAACTTTCTGAGAGTTCTTTCTGACATGTTTGAAACTGAAAATATATTTTCTAGCATAACCATTCCACTAAAAAACATTTTTCATCATTTACAGATACACAGGAAACATGGACTAATCATCATATCACAGCTGTTGGAAGATGTTGATGATGGACACTGGGACTTATTCATGGACATGGGGTTGGGCTGGGGGGGGTGGATATGTTTGTGTGCTGTGTACATACGTGTGTGTTTGTAAGAGAAATGGACAGGGGAGGAAGTACACCAGCACCCTATTTTATATTTATTCTGTACAACTACCTTGGTATTTCAGTGAGGAAGGGGACCGACAAGATTACCTGCTAATACTGAATAAACTGGTTTTGTGACTGACTGAGATGTGAGACATCTGAAGAGGCTTTATTAGCAGCAGCCATCATCCACGGCAACACATGTCTGTGTTGGACAAGCTGCTGCTGTCCGTTTAAAACCTTTAAATAAATCCAAAACTATTCTTTTACCATCGACGAGGGTAAGAGTGGAGGGAATCCGTGTGAAGTTTCCATCGACAGACTGTAGACTTAGCCGCCTCTCACAGCTGTACCTCAAACAGTAATATGTTTAGTCATCTCCAAATCCATCAGTGACTGCTTGTGGAACCTCCCTTCTCTGACATGCTTCCTATGATCTTGCAATAAAATCGTTATTTTCCAGGTAGAACAGGATTTGACTTGTTCTGATTACCAAATGCTAACAATTTTATTTTTTTCAATTTTGTTTCTTGTTCAGTAGTTAAAGGAACACCCAAAGGACCGAGATAATTAAAAGAAGTGTATTCTACAGCTGTCAGAATGATAAATACTTTATGGTTATGCCCTGACTTGCAAACGAAATACAACTAACTTGTTTCCACTGAACTAATTCTGTTTTGTTTTTTATTTTACTCTTCAATAAATTGACTGGTCTTCATAGAGGATGATGTAATGCCCACTTTAGTGACGTCACCCTGCATCTTATCTGTGGTTCTGATCATGTTGAGTGTATGTGTTTGGATGTCAGACTGTATGTGTGTCTGTCTTGAAATTTTATTTTTATGATCCGTGTAAACATTTGTGTTGACCCTCAGTGTTCTAAACTTCCTCACTATGAAGTGTATGTCGATCATTCCCAGCTGCACACAGCTGTCTGTCCACGCTCACCCTTTTTCACAGCAATAAAGTGAAAGTGGAATTTTCAGTATATGCCACAATGGACTTCCATTCATTTATCTTTTTTTTTTTAACTACACTTGCATGTCTATAGGCACTTTGTGTGTGTAATGTAACAGAGTGTTTAATTAAACCTCAAGGTACAAGCATTTAACACCCTGATGAACTTCCCTGAAATGTTAAAGAACAAAAATGTCTTCTGATCTTCTGGAATCTCGGCTCGTCTGCTGACTGGAATGATGCTGTATGCAAACATGTTTGTTAATCTACATGTTACTCTACATATTATTCTACATCTCATACATGTTTTTCTACATGTCATTGTACGTGTTTTTCTACATGTCATTCATTTTCCTTACCATTTATTCCACTTTTGCAGGTCGCGGGGTTTGCTGGAGTCTGTCCCAGCGGTCGTACAGGCATGAGGCAGGGAGATGCTCCGGATTGTCACTGTACTTGTTAATCTACACATCATTTAGGAATATAACTTACTAACGGAAGGACAGTTTTTCACGAGTCAGCTTTCTTCCTCCATCCTGTTACACTCAAAACCAGAAGTCAATAGAAAGTGAATAATTTTTAATATAATTTGACATTTGTTCTTCATATAGTCTTGTTACACAATAGTTCTTGTAATGGACACCAATGGCATTTCTGTCATCCATAATTTTGTTTATAGTAGTAGTTATTGAATAAAGATAGGTTTCCCAGTCTGGTTAAAGTTGTATTAAAATCAGACGTGTATCGTTGAACATCTGGTTGTGTTCGTGCAGAAGAGTAATTAACGATTCCAGACGATATTTGAGCACTAACCCACATGAAGGTTGGTTCCTCTTCCAGGTTCTGGTGCAGCTTTGAGTAGCCCTCAGACATCAGAGATGTGGAGCAGAGAACGTTTAAACAAACAAAGAACTGATCTCCATCCATTAGGAAACCGACCAACTAATAGAAAACTTTAATTGCACAATAACATTACTGACCCTGGATCTCCTCTAAGATGTTTTCATTGACCATTTGTTGTCCAGCCTCCTTCATCCATGTACGTCGTCTTGTTTTAGGCTAGATTTCTCGGCATCCAGACCACGTAGTGGACCCCCACCCCCCAGTGTCTCATAGACAGCCACAGGTCTTCACCACCATGTTACGGTGTTTCTTGAGAATGACGTTGTTGTTGTCGTCGTAGAAGAGGACGGAGATGGGGCTGAGCTTGGTGGGGGCGCAACAGGCCTTGGGCACCTCGTCAGGCTTCAGGAGGTGGACCTGCCATGAGGAGGAGATGGAGTTAAGAGCCTCAACCTCCGGGCTGGACTGAAACCATCAACGCAACAATTTAGACACACCAGTATAAGTGGAATCATAAATTAATTGGCATTAGAAGTAATTGGAGTGGAACAAACTTTCTGAAAGCCAATGATTTCATACCTATCGATGCATGACATCTTTGTTTAATTATGATCAATTATTGCTGATATCAAGATCTTGATGTGAAAAAATCAAAATAAAAGTGTTAGAATAATACAGCGTGAAAACTACAGCTTCTTTGCTTTTCATTCTGATGGAACGTCTCCCACTGAGATGAGTACACTTCAAAAAGGAGCAGGAGTGTCACTGCTGGACTCACCACTTGTTGGATGAGGGCATGGTTTGTGGCATTCATGCAGGAACCCAGAGGATAGAAACACTCTCCATCACAGTAATAGGCTGGATATCCAGTAGGGGCCAACACCCAGTCCTGAGGATAAGCACACATCAGCTGAAGACAGGGTCCAGCTTGAGATGAGGACACATCAGTAAGGACAGGAGTCTGTATAAAAACTGACAAGTGACGTTTTAAAAACGCTTTTATTTCTTACTTAGATCAAATCAAGGTACCGTAGTCCTTCAGCACAGAGAGAGCAGAGCAGCGTCTTCTGACATGTTTTTAACGATTGTACACAAAGTCATTGATTAGGATGAAAAATGTGTGCACTTTTAAATGATCATGATTAATTTTTTTATGTGCTTTGACTACAGATGTCAGAAATTCTATCCTGTATTATTTCACTTCCTGTTACTTTTTCTTTCTAATACTTATTAATCCTTGGAGGGGAGATTCTTCAGTGTGCAGCCCTCATTGTCCCTAGTGTTCAGTATCCTACACAAAAATACAATAGCATTTACACTAGGGGGTGGGACTCGAAACACCAATAAGGGGACAATGGTCTTACCAGCAATATTTATACCGTAAAAAATTGACTGTAATACAAGGAACAGCAGGAGCTAAAATACTTGGTACTATATACTGCATATAGAAGTTAATTAAAATATTAATTAAAGTACATGTAATATAAATAAAAAGTGGAATAATAATAATAATAAAATAATAATATTAATATTAATAATGATAATAATAATAAAAAATGCAGGTAACATAAATCTAAAGTAGACTCTAATGTAAATTGGCTGGCAACTCATCCAGGGTGTACCCCACCTCTCCCCTGTGTGACTGAAGAAAAGACGATTACGATCATGTCGTCGTCAAGAAGATGAATAAATGAAGGATGAATGAATGAAAGAAAACGCGACTAATAAACGTGTGTGATGAGTGTAACAGTGTAACACGGATCCCGGGGAGTGGGGGGGACTGACCTTCCATCCTAGGTCGCTGAAGCTCACGTAGAGCTCGTGTTTCTTACAGGGCTGACCTCCACTGTTAGCAGGACTCCGGTCTGAACGCACAAGAAAGAACAGTCAGAGGAGATGGACCATTCACTAAACACCAGGAAATAAACATCTATGTTTAAAGTTTGTAGAAACACAAACTGTATGTGATGTGTGTGATGTGTGTGTGGGGTCTCTGCCCCTCTGAGCTGTGGCCCCTCATGAGTGGGGCCCTGAAGCCTTACTGTGGATGCTGGGGACTGGGAGGTCATATTTGGGTTTCTTCCTGCGTGGATGTGGCTTCACAGCTCGTGGGGGCCGACAGGGGATCTGGTTCTCCCTGAAAAAGGTCACCATGAAGGGCTGTTTGGAGCGGGGGCCCCTGCGCCCCACTAGCCCTATCCAGCCTGCAGACAAAGAGCGGTCTGGGGTGTTGGAGGGATGCAGACACAGAAACAGATGTGACTGATTTGCAGAATGACGTTCAGTTAGCTCTGCCTGGTTCTGATGCATTTAAAGGAATCATTTCAAACACCCTGGGTGTAAATCACATGCGGTGGAGGGGGGGGGGGGGTTCTCTACAGGATGTTCTGTGGTGCAGCCCGGCGGGGAACACACCCTCCTCCGTCTCCACGTAGAGGCGGATGCCCAGGTTGCTGCGAGGATGGAGCAGCCAGTGGTTGGCCGCTGTGGTGACGTCGAAGGCGAGCCAGCCCTCCTGTCCTGCAGACACCGACTGCATATCCAGCAGTACCAGCTCCGGCTCTCTGAGGGGGGGGCACAACAGAACAGAAGGTCAACACTAGAACACAAGGGGCCCACAGCATCTGCAGAGACACAAACAATCTCCCGTCAAGTCAAAGCTGTTGTGATGCATGTCTGCTGAGGTGGACGCTGACATGATGCTGCACCTCCAGGCCTTAAGAGGCATTTCCTGTTTTACTAGGAAATATATTATTAGAATAAATATTCAAAAACACTGGGTTTGGACCCAGTCACAAGGTGACTGTGTAATATATAAAATATATAAAGTCATTGAAAACCTCATTAAATAATGATTTTCTATTCCAAAGTGGTGACAATCAGACCTACAGTGTGTTTCTTCATCATCTCCATAGCAACAGAAGCTAAAACACATGTTTTACGCAAGTTCATCATTTGTAGTTTTTGTTTCCATGGTTACAAATTGAACTTGGGGTTCATTGTGGGAGTAGGATTCGTCCTTGGCGTCTGTTTCCAGGGACAGATGAGCTTCTGTCTGTCTCCAGCGAAATGTCCCTGAGATGGGGGAACCTGAAGGACATGAGGGACCCCCCAACGTCACACACTCTGGTCCTTAGCTGGCGCCCATTTGTCCAAACTCGGTTTAGCCACTAGCTTTTGTTTCTTTGGTGCTTTGGTACACAGAAACACACGTAGGCCCATGCATAATCTATGTTTGTATTTATTGCTATATATAATTCTACAATACCGATTCATATACCATTTGATAAAGCTAATGATTATTTCTAGATTAAGTCCTTAGTAACTCTCAGTTTCTTAGACATGGAAATATTTAGAGATACTTCACCAGTTTCAGATTAATTCAGAAACTCACCGTTTTTACAAAAAATTAAAATGACTTCATGCTGACTCATCTTTGTTTTTGTTGTGTAGGAAATTATATTTCCAGTCAGGTAAAGCAAGACCATTCTTTGTTTGCAGTCGAGTCAGGCGTCATTAGAAGGATCCCCACAACAGTAGGAACCTGTGACAAATGAAGAGCTCCTCTTGGAGCCTGTCAGTCTTGAATCATTAATCATTTTGAGTTTATTGTTAAATGATGTGACAGTATCAACCCGTAAAATAATTACAGCCTCACAGCATCAAATGGAATGAGCAACACTAAAAGGAAGTATTTCTATAAAGCCGTTGAGGCTTCATGGAGAAAGACGAACACTCAGGTAGAAACAGGATGTGTGGGTCAGGTCACCTGTTTCGGTTCTCTCTTTGGATCTCGTAGACAGAGATGTGCAGCGTCCGATTGGCTCTCTGGCCCATTGTCAGGGTTTTGTAGATGCGAAACTCTGCCGCCGTCACCGTCTCCCCCTGAGGAAGGGGGGTCAGGTCAAAGCGAAACTCCTTCCAGTAGGGACGAGGTTGCAGGAGGTCACGCTCCTGTTCCACTGCAGGCGGGGGAAGGAAGCATCGACAGTCAGATAAAACCCTCAATGGCAAATCCAGGCTTCAGCTCAGGAGGATGAAGATTTAAATTTTCAAATATTTAGTAGAAATTCACAGCAGTGCCAGGAAGGTGTGGACTTTTAGTCCTCTACTGAAATACAATGTCAGGTACTTTACTGAGTGATTTCTATATGCTACTTTAATTTCCACTCCATTATCCAATTATATTTAGAACTGTTTAATTTTAATTGAACCAAAAAGAACAATATTTTGTAAGTGGTTGGGTGAAATGAGAAGAAACGAAAGAGACAAGGTTTACTTGAAGCAGATGAAATAAAAAATGAACAAAAAAAGAGGGAGGTTAGGAGATGGATTCAACTCAAGTAAAACAGCTAGAAACAAAAGCAGTTATTATACAGAAAATGTTTCGTGATGCATGTCGATGATATTTAAGATATTTAAAAATGAAATAATATGGAAGAGTTCAGTAATAGAAAAAAATGCTGATTCCCCTTCTTTCATTCATTTATCTATTTTCCAAACCGCTTCTCGGGGGTGGCTGGAGCCTATCCAAGGCAAGAGGATCACAGAACCATCACAGAACCACATGAAAGACAAACAACCACTCATGGACACACACACACACACACACACACACACACACACACACACACACACACACACACACACACACACACACACACACACACACACACACACACACACACCTACGGACAATATTGAACCGACCAATCCACCTGAGCTGCATGTTTTTGGAGGTGGGAGGAAACTCGTTCTTGTTGAGTGTTAATGACGAGATTGGTTCTCTCATATCAGCTTAGCTTAGCTTAGTTTAGCGTAATGACCTGAATCAATCAATCAATCAAGTTTTATTTATATAGCGCTTAATCATGACAGCAGACATTTCAAAGCGCTTTAACAGACAGAGAAACCCAACTGAACCCTCCAGAGCAAGCATAAGCGACAGTGGCGGGGAAAAACTCCCTCCATGAGGAAGAAACTCCGGGCAGGACCCAGACTCTTTTGGGCGGCCATCCGCCTTGACCGGTTGGGTGGAAAAGAAATCAAAGGAAGACAAGAACAGCATCAGAGAGAGAGAGACAGAGAGAGAGTGACAGATAAAAATCAGCTGGAAACAGCCACTAATACTCACCAGCGACCCTAATGCTAAGGTGACAACACTAGCCATAGTGAGGGTGTTCATGGTGAATGTATGCATGACAGTAAGGTATCGAGGACAGTGAACGCATCGTTATCCACTGATGATGATGATGATGTATTCACTGTCCTACCTCCACTACATGATGATGATGATGATGATGATGACGATGATGATGAAGAACAGCACACAGCAGCAGTTTAAACAAGAGGCCTCCTGAATTCCAGTCCGACTATTCTCAGAAGGTTGGACTGCCGGGTTTACCAGCCCGGCTCGCCTTGACATTGGAATGCAGGCAGTAATTATGAGAAGCTCGAGGAATAATATGACCCAAAAAAAAATGTACACGACCTGCTTAAGGGTTAATTCATCAGGTATTTGAATGAAGGGTCTGAAAGGTGAATGCTGGAGCTTCAGACAGAGGCCGACTGTTTCCAGTATTCATGTTAAGCTAAACTTACCAGTGGCCAGCTTCATTTATCCTGCAAGAATGAGAACGGTAATGTGTCCCCCGGCAAACGAGAGGAAATGTTTGTTTTCGTTCAGGACGGACTCATTCTTCAGAGTCACTGCAGGTATTTAAACCTGTACAGAAGAAGAGAGCTCAGCAGGGAGGTCTGCTCTTCCTCAGAGAAGATGAAATATATGACAGTCGGAAATAAATAAACACATTCTTCTGTTCACGGTTTAACTTTGAGCCAGTTCTTCTCTTCATTGACCAGGAGAGGATTTACGAGTGCTGTGTTTCAACAACATCCTGAAGCATCCTCCAGCGAATAGGAAGAAGGTGAACCAACCTCAGCAGCTGTTAACGCTTCACTTCCTCCAAACGTTTGATCAGACCCATCAGAGGTTCAAGAGCCAAACCAAAGGGCAGCATGGAAATGACGAGGTGAGCAAGCCCACACACACATACACACACCACGGCCGAACACGAACCTGTGTGTGTGTGTGTGTTTGTATGTGTGTGTCCTTGTGGAACCCTGGCAACGACACAGAACAGTTATGTTCAATGTGGTTTAACACACATACTCTGGATGTATGGTAAATAGAGATACTAAGGGCAGGACACTCCTGATGACTTGGGCATGCTCGTATCAGTGCACACACACACACACACACACACACACACACACACACACACACACACACACACACACACACACACACACACACACACACACACACACACACACACACACACACCCATACAGTACAGTAATTAGAGACACTTAGTTCCCTGAACCGCAGCAGCTGCTCAGCACACACACACACACACACCACTAATTGCAGTCCTGCCTGGTATTTTTAGAGCGGCTCCCTCCGCAGCTGTATTTTAATCTGGCCTCAGACCGTTTGCTTTTATTTTTCAGTGTGTGTCACTGAGGCCTTTAATTCCAACCAGCTGCTTCTTCGCAGTACAAACGTGTAGGAACACACACACACCCATGCCCATCACATTACATGAACGACACACACTGATCAGGTAAGTCACTCAGGTGGGATCTACACACACAACCCAGGTGAGACTGAATGAGATCAAGTCAGAAAACCTGTTGAATGAGCGTCATGTGAACACACACACACACACACAGACACACACAGACACACACACACACACACACACACACACACACACACACACACACACACACACACACGTTTTGCTGTAGGTCCCCCTGCCAGGCAGGACTCACCTTGTGTTTACCGTGGTGACGGTTTGTGTTTCTTTACTGTTGACTGATAAATTTAAGGGTACATTTTCTTCTTCAAAAAAGAGCTGAATTTTGAAAAGGAACCCATTCATTTCATGTGACTTCATTAAAGACCCTGAAGAGAGGAGTTGATGTTTCCCATGATGAACTGGGTGCTGGACCAAAGGAACTGGAGGAAGGAAACCATTCAGGGGAGGATGTTTCTGTTCGACCGATAGGCATCAGGAACAGGGTGGCAGCACAGCGCATTTCTGAGGAAATTACCAGTAATTTTACCATGATTTATTTATTTATTTATTTATAGTTAATTTTCTTTTATTTTAAGAAAAGATAGAAAGATTACTTTCAGATGATGAAGTGGCAAAAGAAGCTCATTTTTAAGTTTGAAGAATTACTATAGAGTATCATCAAAACTGTCAGAGAATAATTGTCTCTCCACGGACTCATTGTCCTGTCCTCTAATTATTCTTGGAATTATAACAAATTCCAATGCTGAACTGAAATAAAATGCAGCTAACATTTGTTGCTTAAAACTGCTTTGATCACATTTTAAAAAATCTTAATAAGTATGACTAAAACTGAAACATTGCACTTTTGAAACTGTGTTTCTGAAAAAGCTTGTATATTTTCATTTCATTGGTGAACATACAGGAACCTCTTTCTCTCTCTCTCTCACACACACACACACACACACACACACACACACACACACACACACACACACACACACACACACACACACACACACACATACACACACACACACACACACACACAAACATTGCTGAGCTTATCTAAACTGTTGGCGTTACTAATTTATCACCAGCCTGTCGTCCATCAATCATCCAGAGATCCTCTCAGCGATGGAACGACGGTGAGGCTCAGCCCAGACGGACCACAGAGCGCTGGGAGTTAAAATGGAAACATACCAGTATAGTTCAGCCATAGTGGGATTGGTTTTGATCCTGTCTGTGGTCGAGTGTTGGTGGAAATTTACACAGCGGAGAAGCTAAAACAGTAGCACCGACATGTTGCTGACAGTGCCATCAAGTTCACAAACAGTGTAATTTCATCCTGTCTTGACATTTTGAAGCCAAACCTCAGTCAGAAACTATTCTGTCATTCCAGACTGATGACGAGAACGTTGAGAAGAACTGGTGATGAGTTGTATCCCCGGGGAGGCCACGACATCAAGCCTTTCTTCCACCTTTCTACCATTCGCTTTAGTATTAGTTTGATTAGTCTGTTCTTCAATAAAAAATATCATTCATTCATTCATCTTCTGTTCCTTCTGTTCCTGCTTTTGCGGGTCACGGGGGTTGCTGGACCCTATCCCAGCGGATTTATGGGAGAGAGGCGGGGTACCCCCCCGGGCACGACGCCGGTGCACCGGGTTAAAAAATATTAATTCATATTTTACTGAGAACTACGTTCCTTTGTTTCTGAACTTGATTTTATTATTTGATTTAATTTTTTAAGCCACATGTCTGATGAATGTTTGCTTCATGGAACTCAGTCTGGATTCCCGGCTGCCTAATTGGTCCAGTTTGAACATGAATAGAACACCGGCGGAGGTGATGTGTCAGTTTCTTTGTCCTTGGTGCTTTCAGCTTTCATTCTAACAGAATTCTTAATGGGGCTATGAAGGTTGAACTTCCTGTGTATAACCTGACACATATTCCTCATGACGTCTGCTCTAAACATGAATGATGATAAAAGCCCACCACGGAAACATTTTGGTGTTTTGGTTCTCAGAACAAGTGTCCATCATATTAGTTTCTCTGTGATGTAGTTACAAAGTTTGACCACTAGGGCCCCAGGTTTGATCCAGACTACAGGTATAAAGTGCATCACTTCCTGTTGACCGTACGTTCCATTGACTAAGTTGGTGGCAGTACGTGCTGGTTTACTCACCCAGGTTAACGAAGCTCATCACCGTGTCGGCCTCGCTGACCACTGTCCCCAGTGGGGGGCTGTGTGTGCTGAGAGTCGGGGGGGCGTAGCTGACATGAGCTAACCTTTCTGCCCCTCCAAACTTCCCCATGCCCGGCCCGCTGATCAGAATCTCATTGCCTTCGTCGTCCCCATCAGCCGACATGGCGTGGTACAGGTCCAGCATGAAGAGTGGCGCCGAGGAGGGGGGTCGTAGCGGCGGGTGGGGTCGGGGTCTCCCCGGCAGCCCCAGAACAGACAGGATCTCCTTCTGCATCTCCTTCTTCTCACGCCCACTGAGACGCCTGAAGCTGGAGTGGACCACAGCCTCAGCCTGCTGGCTCCACAGGGAGAGGCCCAGCAGGAACCCCAGGAGCAGGGTCCTGGGGTGGATGAGGGGCCAGTGGGGGCCGGAGGGGGGTCTAGCCTGCTGCTGCGACACACCACCGCTGCTTTTAGACCGGTCCATCTTGTTGCAGAGACAGGAGGAGACCTGGGAGATGTCTGAGTCCATGTTTGCTTCTCGAAGTTGGGACGTTTTTATTCCCACCAATCGCTCCGACCTGCTCCAGAGCCAACGCAGACAAACGTAAACCTGATTTATGTGTGATGTTTAGAGGAGAGCTGACTCTGGATGAGATGTGTTTACTGCCTTAGACTGCCTTTGTTTATCTCTCCCTCCCCTCGCCTTTCTCTCTCCCCCCTTTTACCTTCTCTAACACTTAAACCCTCCTCAGCTTCTGATCTACAGCCTCTCAGTTGTGCAACAGAGATAATGAGGGTGAGGGCATAATTACAAGCTAGCAATGTGTTTTGAATATAGACAAGCAATTCCTCTACGGAGGATCGGTTGACGCTTTGAAGCTGTAAACTTTGGTGAAAAGCAATTTCAGTGATGAGCAGGTGCTGCAGAGAGAAGTTTAGGAGCCGTCGTCTCCAGTCGGCTCTGAATCTATCCTCACCAACACCAGGAGAACATTTCACACACGCAAAGAGTCCACCAGAAATCTCACAAGGCTGGTCTGCTGTGGCAAGATCACTGCTGGAAACTTTTATCCTGTCATCCCTCAGTACTTATTCATCCCTTCACGATGGCTTCCCACACCACCCACTCCTCTCTGGGCCTGCAGATGTCCTCCTAAATCCAATTCATAAAAAAAGAAACTCCAGGAAATTGTTTCCTGATTGTAATCCTCGGGCGAGGCGGGAATTTTCTTCTATCGTCTCCAAACGGGGGTCGGCTCCGGTGCTCCCACTCAGAGTGTGTGAGTGATGCATGTATGAGGCTCAGAGTGGAGTGAACCAGTGTCCCTCCCATCCTCCTCCTCTCCACCTCTTCAAATGTCTCCCCGCTGCTTACGTTTCATCAGCACCCCTCCCAGTGTTCTTCTCAGCCCGTTGCTGATGGATCAAGGCGTCCAGAGCTGCTACGACCTTCTTGAAATCTTGCCAGAGATTTCCTGCTGGGTTCAGTCAGTTGACTGTAACAGCTTTTAGAACGATCCAGGACTTCTTTTGAAACAGAGCCTTGGTGGACGTTGAGTTCTGCGTGGAATCATTGTCCTTCTGTGTTTATTACAGAGAGAATGTTGTTTCCTTCTAGGATTTCCTGACACTTGATGGAATCCATCTCACCCTTTACTGCAGGTCTCTGGTGTCGTAAATCAGCCTGAGAGCATCACTGAGACCTCCATGCTTCCCTCCTAGATCTGCTGATTCATGACTCAACAGAACAGCATCTGAAAGGTTCTGTGTCTCATAGATGATTCTGAGATAGCAGAGTTTTCTTTTCTTTTGGGCCAGCAGTGGTGAATGTCTTGAAGCTTTGATGTAAGTTCAGGCCTCAACGGAAAAGTCAAACCAGACACTTTTGTTAAAGTCAATAAAGTTTGGCTTTGTGTTTTCATATCTGATTCATGAATGTGAGTCTTTATGAAATTAATCCTTGTGAGACTGGTGTTCATTTAAAGCAGGTTCTGCTGTATTTTGAAAGTTATTTGACCAGCTCTTTAGTTATTTGGATTTGCAAATAAATCTTTATATAATGGTACAGTGTATCTATAAATCATCCATTTCACAATTTGACTTGAATTTGTAGTGTTACCTCTTGGATATATTTTAGTTTACTCTGTGGCTGTTTTGCCTTGGGTAATTTGTTTTTTAAATGACTTTAATGTCATGTGAACTCATCATGTCTTCTCTGAGGTGGCAGGTCTCGCATGTCCGGTTGAGCTTTTCATTAGTTACCAAGCTGCTAGCCTAATGCAAAAACACTGGTGTGTGTGTGCATTTAAACCGAAGGGATCTGGAGGGAAGAAATGACTCAAATATAGTATTGAGGTTCAGCTGTGTGCCAGCCCTTGTTTGTGTACCCTGTTCTTCAAAGAGGCCTAGTTCTTGTGGTCGGGCAGAGAAGAATGAATAACACTGACCAAACCAAACCAAAACCACCACAGTTCATTTTGTCCTGGTCGAAAGGGCGAGTCCCAAATGCCAGGAATTAACGCTCTTCCCATTCTGTTTTTCTTTCCTCTGAAGATCTGTAACTTAAGGAGGTTCTATCTGAAGAGATAATGGAGGGAGGGGTGAGAGATGAAAAGAAGGGCAAAGAACAGAGAAGCAGTGAGTCGAGGAGCACCGACAGAGAAAACAGGAGTGAATGAAGAGGAGCTGAGTGGCGTCAGACCAACCCTCACCTAACAGGAGCGATGTCATCAGACAGCAGGCAGGACGAGTATAGATGGACTGGTGGTGGTTCAGAATGTGTGTGTGTGTGTGTGTCCAGATGCAGTGGGACGACTGACATCATCTTCAGTGAAACAACCAAACACACTGGACAAAGGATTTTTTTAAACTCTTACTCCGTCTCCTTCAGACATGACCTGTGAGCAACAACTGAGAGATGAATCCTCTAGTATTCGACACAAAAGATAATTCCATTTCTTAAAGCTACTATAAACGATTCCCACCACCTTCCAGTATTTACCTCCTGAGTCCACAGCAGTGCAGACCCATTCTGATGTGTTCTAATTATCCAGAAACATCCGGCCTCAGCCTCCGACTCTGTGGTCGGTTGTGAGGGTGACTGAACCAAGGAATGAACAAACAAGAGATAAGAAACAGAATGACTATTTAGTTCATCTCAACATACACACAACTCGGAAACCAAATGCATACACAAACACGAGTCCCTAAAGACTTCAGTGTGCAAAACAAGGTTCAGCTCTTCAACCATGTAGAAAACCCTACATCATAACAGAATATCAGAGAAGAACCCAGGAGATGTCTGAATGTTCATCTGTGGATCTTTGACTGAACTTGACCGTTTTAATTTGTACCACATCACAAGCCTCGACCTTCCTCCCTGTTTCATGCCGGTCCTTTCAGCAGTTCATGTGCAATCAGTGAAAAAAAGAGCAAAACCTGCTGTTTCATAATTAGACCTAATTCCAACTTTTTCCAAACTCTCCATCCAGTGGTTTTCATGTCATCGTGCTCCACCAGCACCAACAGAAACACGACCAACTTCAAACATCTCTTACATCAAACTACTGATGAGTCTGAAGTTTACTTTGATTAATCATTTAGTCCATAAATGTCTGAATGCGGGAAATGTCAGTTCCAGATTTCAAGGTTCTGAGGTAATGAATGAAACAAAGTAGTCATAGAAACCAAAGAAGATCAACATGACAACATTTGAGCCGGTAAATAACACACATACTGTAATACTGTTCATGAACAACCTTCAGACAGATGTTTTGTGTTCCGACCCACAAAGAAGCAAAACAGTTTTACTGCAAGCATATTTTAATACAAAAACAGAACAAAAATGGTTTATAATTTTATTTTTTTTACATAATTGACTCCTCGTAACGCTCCTCCATGTTCTCGACATTACACTGAGAGTAGCACAGCATCAAAAGGTGGCAGTCCAGACTCCCTCAGAGACAATAAATAAATAAAAATCATTTAAGATGTCTTCTTTCTGACGGTAATTCATTACTTGTCATTAAACTTCATCTCTTACACTGAGATAACACAGAAACAACGTGTCCCTGTCAGAGAAGGGACATTTGAAAAAAGCCTAGAAGAAGAGACGCTGGGGAGGGACGTGAGGGAGGAACGGCCGCTCTCATTGGTCCACTCCGTCCAGCACTCCTGTCATTCATATCTGTAGTTCTCTCTACACATGAAGGGCAAACCCCTTTGGTCATGATCTGGGAATTGTAGTCATTAGCAAAAGAGACACGTGAACCAACAAGGCTGCACTAGAGACCATAGTGACTGGTGTTACCATGAAATAGAAACACACTTTACACACACACACGATGTTAAAGAGCATTTCCTTGGTATAAAAATCTCAATTTCTTCATCCATAATACTAAATCACTCTCCGCTGATGTTGATATGACACTGAAAATAAATAGATTTATCTTTCAAGCTAGATAACAAAAATACAACTGGATTATAAATAAACCATAAAACAACGAGAAAAAAAAAGACATTCGCAAATCAAAGTTTTTGCATACAGTGACTCAAGTCGATGACCTCTTATCATTTCCTGTAACAACGACACATAGGTTTCACACACCACGCTGAGTGTGAATGTTTGTGTGTGAGAGTGTGCTTGTGCTGCTGGGTTGCTAAGGGCAACGCATTATAGACATTAAGGTGAGACTACGGAGGAAGAGACAGTTAGTGCATGCTGGTAGCGGAGCGCCGTGAACACGTGGTCGGGTTCTGTCAGTGATGTGCTGAGAGCCGGGTCTCGCCAGGCAGAGAGTCCTCACTGTCTGATGTCTGTGTTGGACTGTTACATGCGACAAAACCACACCGCCTTTTTGCCAAAACGCACACATAAGGCTGACGGTAGCGTTCTAGCAGGTGGGAGGAGTCTGCTCTGTGGTGGTGAGTGTGTGAGTGTTTGTCCTCGGCGGCAGTAGCAGCGCCGCCACCACGGTTCCTCTGAGGTTAGTCGGTGTGTGTCGGACAGCGTTTCCTTCCTCCTCATCTCTCCACACGTGTTGTTTGCGTCTGCCCATCCACTGAGGTGACGGCTTCTCTCGACTAACCAGCCAGGAAAAGAAGTCGTTGCATATTTTCTCCTCAAACTCATCCTTGAGGCATCTGGCCCACAAGCCAAAATAATAACCCACAACGGCTTTTATATTTTGTCCCGGCTTTTTAAAGTTTTTATAGCCCTATTCTGCCTCGTAAAATGTGTGTATTGGTGTGGCATAAAGCAGTTTCAAGATTTCTGTTTCTCTGTCTGACCTGGGCAGAAGAGTGTAACACGAAGTAAGGCAGCATATCGTTTAGTCCACTGGTTTTTGGTTCCACACTGGTGGGACATTTCAAAGACCAAAAGGCAAAATGGGGTCACTTCTAAAACGGGAAGCTTGACCCCTGTAGACGCTGGCCTGGAACCTCCAGACCAGAACTCTGTTGTGTTTTCAGTCCGTTTGTGAGAAGGAGGAAGACGGAGAGGGGGATTCACTCATCCTGTCCATCTCTTTCTTCCCCATGTCAGTCCATGAATGGGGTCCAGACTGAAGAGCTGGTGCAACAAACGTGATCGGTGACCATGAACTCACCACCGACATCGCTTGGGGTTACTTTCTGGCGGACCCTGAGGTCTTTGGGCTGGGGGTCTTTTTAGAGATAGTGGGAATCTTGGAGGGTTTGGCTCCTCCTGATCGTCGGGGGGTATCTGAGGTGTCGGAGCAAACAGAACGAGCGTCTTGCAGCTCTGACGCATCTGAGGCGTCGCTGCCACGGCGACTGCTGGCTCTGCTTCCTGCCCGGCTCCCGGCTCGGCTGGTCGGACCGCTGGCAGAAGACGCCCCTCGCTTTGGATCTAGAGGCGAGACAGCAGGAAGAAGAGGAGAGAAAATGTGATCAACGCATTTTTGTGATTCAGGTTCATGTCTTTAACACTGGGGGGCTCCAAACTGAAGCAGGTATAACTGTAACAGCCATCATATTTTAAATATGTAGTCCACACAGGATGAATCCTAATGACATTAGGATACAAAAATAATCAAATAATCTCTAATCTCAACATCTACGAACTACACAATGCCAAATGAACACATTTTAGCACCACTATCCTTGTTTGAACGAAATGACTTCAAACCTTAAATGTGACTCATGATGAACGTGTTGATTCCTTAACATCAGATGGTCCATGACATTGGTTTGTGAGTAGAAGCCTTAAAAACTAATTATTATTATTATTATGTAGATGCCAACGGGCACATCACTTTAAAGGTACGCATCTCTTTCCATACGGGGTCACACATAAAGAAAACCTTAACCCTTTAAACACCAGGGGTCTGCACAACTAACGCGTCTCACCAGCGCGTGACGGTTTGCCGGCTCCGTTCTCTCCGGTCAGAGACCCTCGACTCGAATGAAACGTCGGCCTCTTCAGTTTGGAGCCAGATGGCGCCCCCTGCAGGAGCAAACAAACATCAGCTGAGGATAAGGTCAGCTGATAACTGTGTCACATGACACACGGTTAAAGTTGCATGATCCAAATAATGCTAAACAAACACAAACAAAAACACTGAACCAAAACAGGACTATGAGGAATGAGACTCCACATACAAAGACGAGGACCAAAGTAAAAAAGCTTTAAATAACTTATTGTTATGATTGATTAATCTGATAACAATTTAAAACCCAAATACCAAAGATGAGCAGCAAAAGACACTGAGTTTGTTTAACAAACTGGTGAAGTTCACTACTTTTACTGGTATTACACCACGTCAGCATTTAATGATCAATATGTAAAAACTATTCATTCTTATTTAAAATCTGCAAATATAAAAACAGCATTAACCTAAAATGACAGAAAAAAAACATTATTTTAGTTGTAACATTGAAGACGTGCAAGCCAGTCATTCTACATACATGTAATAATTTGTCTGAGTTTTACTTTCTGGTATCATGAATATAAATATTACCATAAATATATTAATATTCATATGTTTATTAATATATCATTGTGCTTCAACTACTTTTAAGATTTTGCCACATTAAACTTTCTTTCCTACATATTTTCTCCCAGCATTTTCATTTGTTTAGCTCTTATGTCATCCTTATCTGTAAAACGTCATCTTTCAATTTTCACCTCATCTTTACTTTCAAACCTCAGGCCATGATGTCATTTTTCATTTTAACATGAAAACCATCAAATCGAAGTTTCCCCATGACAGTAGAAAGGGTATCTGTTACTGTGGTGTAGTACAAGCCCCTGGGGGGATGGTGCGTTAGTGTATTAGTGTGTTTAGTGTGTTCAGTGGGTTGGGGGTGGGGTGGGGGGAGAGGGGGGGAGGGTCGTTGGGTGGCGTGAGTGTGTTACCTCATGCCCAGGAGTGCTGAGGCTGAGATCTGGGCAGCAGTGGCACTTGGCTGGAGTTGGACTTTTACTGTGTGCCAGCCAGGGCTTGGCATAGTCACGTGAGTGAATGTGGGAGGACTGAAGGGAGGAAGGGAAGGAGCAAGGTGGGGAGGGAAGAGGAGGAGTCAAGCAGCAGTAGGCAGAAGGAAAGGAAGGAAGGAGGTAGGGTAGCAGGGAAGTGTAGCGCCGTGTATTTATGTGTCATTTTTTAAGACAACCCAACAATGCGAGGGGGGGGGGGCAGGTTAGCAGGGTTTGTGTGACAGAATGAGGGCAAAAAGGCAAAAAGATGAAAGACAAAACAAGAACAAAAACACAAGTTCACAGTTAAAGATGTGGTGACAACAGGAGGATGGCAACAACTGAACAAAAATGCAACACAAACCCTTAAAAACAGACATGCCGTACATTCAGTAGATCCCACGCAGTAATAACACCTCTGCACAGTCAGCAGATCCACAGTGCTGACTCATGAAAAACATCAGTAATGCCAGCTGATGACAACAAGTGTCTGACCAGAGATGACTTCCCTTTTTGACGTTAATCAAGCCTATCTAAAGGTATTTCTATTTCCTTGTTTAAACCTGCTGTCTTACATTACCCACAATGCACTGGCAGTTGAGTTGATTGAGCTTACCTTACAGCTATCAGCCTCTAGCATCAAGCTGAGATTACGCTGTCTTTTAATTTTCAACTTTTAGTGGCATAATATAATTAATCAAGCTTCACGCAACTATAGTAGTTATAGAGTACTTGAAGGTACTCTCCAAAAGTACTCGTCAGTACTTAAAGCTACCAGTCCAGTAGAAGTCGTGTTGCTTTCAGCCTTGAATAACTAAGGTTTCCTGCATCTTGCTGTCTTTCATTCTGCTGGTTTGTCTTCACTCATCTCATCTGTTTGATCTCATGGTGACATCCCAGCTTTACAGACAGCATTAAAGATGACACTTAACCCAGTTATCCTCTGTTATTAAATGTAGGTCAAATTGGCTGTGTTTTACTAAACCACTATGATTCATACTGTACACTAGTCCTGTTCTGTCATTAATGTGGGGGGATGACATCAGTGGAAATGCAACCCATCATTGTAGGAGGAAATATCTCAGCGACTAGAATTAAAGCATCCGAATCCTTCTGAGGTCCATAAAATGAGACTAAGTAGTTAAAGTAATGAGGTCACCACTCACCCTCGATGATGCCGATGCTGTGGGTGTGGCAGGGGCGGAGGGGGCGGACGGCAGGGAGGCACCGCTGTGGGAGGCAGAAGACGAGGAGCGGGTGGGGGAGGCGTTGCGTGAGCCTGGTTTGGAGCGTCTCCCCCGGGAGCGGAAGGCAGCCAGAGGCGTTCCTTCAGGAAGGATGAACTTCTCCCTCAACTCCAGGTTGGTGCGACCGCGAGCTGAGGAGGAACAGAGAGAGAGGAGACGATGTGGTTGGTCTGTTTGTGCTGCGCTACACGTTTCCTCCAGCAGGGGGCGACAAAGGCAGCGAGCAGGGTGAGGGAGAGAGTCAGTGCTTCCCTCTGGCTGCAGGCGTCAGAGTCCGTGCATGTTTCATTTGACAGTAAACATGAGCAGCGTGGGTGGGTGTGTGGATAGGTAGGGTTCAGGATGATGTGAGCGCGCTTTGGTTTAGCTGCGTTTAAGGTGAAGCATGAGTGAATGCGTTTGGTTTGAGTGCAACCATTTCGATACGCAACGAAAGTGAGGTCACCCACATCTGAAGACACATTCACGAACAACTCCACCGGTCAGGACTCACATGTTCAGAATACTTCTTATCAGAAACTATTTTCTAAAAAAGAGATAACACTCAATGTCACCAGGTGATGTTTACATCATTAGAACAGTTCAGCATTCTGGGATATCTGCTAATTTGTTTATGTGGGGATTTGGGCTGAATGTGAAGACTCAACAGAAGAGGAAGTGGAATTAACATCAAGAACCTGCCTCATGTTGAACCATTTTACAGAAGAGAGAACCCCGTCATATGAATTTATGGTTCAGTTCTGTACAAGCACATTTCCCAAAATGTCAAACCATTCCTTTAAGTAACAGTAAGTGTCTTCAGTTGCGGAAAATGTCTTCTCAGTGATGTCTCGTTGCGTATCAACTTTAAACATCTGAGGAGTAGTGGGACCAAAAGCACAGCCTGTCTTCTCTCGCTTTTTCACCAAGCTCTCGGAGCTGAGCTGGTTTTCTCGTCTTGCTATGAAGGAGCATCTCTGCGCTGCTGTGCTCACACAGGTTGTGTAAATATACACACACACATGAAGGGATCATGCCTGGCTGATGCTTAGCAGGAGAGAGCCCACAAGTTCAGGGCTTCTACCCGTCTTCAAAAAACACTCAGCAGCATTCTCTGACAGAAAAAAGTGCAGCAGCGCCAGCAGACGACAAAGAAGCCTGGAGAAGCCAGCCACAGAGAGACAGAGAGTAAGAGAGAGAGTGGAAAATACAGAAAAGAACAAAGGACAGCACAAATGAAATCCAACAAAAGGAAAATGACGTGAAGGTTGCAGCTCGCTGAAGCAGCAGTGCAGCTCCCAGACTCATGGCCATCATCCTTCGCAAAACCTCGGACGGCCAGTTAAAATGGGTGCACCCTGTAATTACGTCCCCCCTCTGCACGAGCCAGCCAGGTGCACCCTGTAATTGTGTCTGCTGCCAACCAGACATCATGAAGGAGTCGTTCTGGAAGCCAGATTAGACCCCAGCTGGCTACGCCCAGGTCGGAGACTCTCAGACTCCTGAAGCGCAGAGGTTTTATGTGGGTTAAATTGTAAATATAACTAAAAAACAAAGCTGTTTTTGTCAAAAGACAATAGTTTTGTTTCAAAAGTTTTATTACAACTTCTCTTCTGTAGAGTATCATCACCCATGAGAGTTTTTATTACCTCGTTTTAATTTATAAATGTAAAACACATAGACCGGGGGTTGACCACATCCTGCTAAGTTGTGTATAAAGAAAGCATGACGCAAACATGAGCCATACAAACAAAAGTGACAAATATGCCTAAACACACAAACCTGCAGTTTGAAACAGTACACACACACATACTGTAAGTATAGACACACAGAGGACAGCTGTGGTTAAAGATGAAGTTTGACAGCAGATGGAGAGTGAAAGACATGGAATAGCAAAGAGGTAGAGAGAGGACGTGTAGATACCTCGACAGCAGAAATAGCCAGGAGTGACTGTCACTGAGAGACATAAGAGACAATGTGAAATAACAGCATGCCCACGGTGGAATGAAGAGCAATTAAGTGACACTGTAAGAAGTTACAGCGTCACACAATCATACTTAGAGAGCAGAAACACACACCATCACACAGTCAACTGGTGGGGTCTGGATGAGGACCAGACCCCTGGAATGCGTTAGAAACAGGGTTATCACAGTGTGTGTGAAAGGAAACAGACGGGGGAGAGACGTCAGGAGAGAGGACGAGCAGAACATGAAGGAGACGTAACGTCAGTCCATTGATGACAGTCTGCACAGCACAGCAGCAAGGTCAAACCAAAGAGATGATGATGGAGGAAGAGAAAAAAAATGACATGGAAAAAGAAGAGACGAGAGATGAGGAAGAGTCCAGGATAAAAGATAGAAGAAGAGGCAGAGAGAAAGCAGGCAGTTAGGAGAGAGAGTGAAAGCGTAAGAGAGAGAGAAGTCCAACCTATACGAGATGAGATGGAGCTACTGGAATCGGAGCGGAGAATCTTAAGTCCTGGATGTTGCACTGAGGAAAGAGAAAAGGGGAGGAAGAAAAAGGGAGGAAGAGGCAGAAAACTGAGGACCATGCATCATGCAGTACTACTGTTTGATTTAAAAGAGAATAAAAAATAGAACAGAGAGAGAGAGAGAGAGAGAGAGAGAGAGAGAGAGAGAGAGAGAGAGAGAGAGAGAGAGAGAGACAGAGAGTCGGCTGTATATATAGAAATAAAATGTTGTAAGGCGATGAGTTCCCAGAGGACATCAGGATACAGAGAGGTTTAGAGATAACCGATGGGGAAACACAACCGATAACTGGAGACGGAACTGGAGAGATTGGTCGAGTTTCATTGGATCACCTGCTGACAGACAGCTTGACAAACTCTAGTCAGATTTGGTGATGCATTTTCTGTGTGTTGTCACTCAGGGCTGATGGGAAATGTGTGTGCAGGAGGTGTGTTAGATTGAGTAACGGGTCGTGTGAGAGTGTATTTGAGTTTCCACTAAGCCCAACTGAGTCAGACCAATACTTGATGCAAACAAAGAACTGCAAACAGCTGTCACCAGTCTGCATTTCACCAGTCTGCAAATTCTTATCGGGTATGTGTTTTAAAACTAATTTGCAGGTAACATTTTATACAGTATAGATATTGCACTAGATATACACTTGAATGTTTTAGCTTTGAGACCTTTTTTGATTCCAATTAAATGTTCGGTTAATGTTTAAGTACTTTCTTTTTCCTTTCACATATGATATTCTCATCTTAATGCAGGCTCTAGTGAATGCCTGTGAATGACAGGAAGAACACATGAGGAGTGAGACGCTGTGATCAGTTGTGTGTTCTGTGTCAAGGAAAATGACTTGAGAATGTAGGCGTGTGACAGAGTAAAGATGATTCACCTCTGCACGGATCATTTTTGACAAGGAACTCATCCAGAGCCATCCAACCGCCTCCGACTCTCACCATCACCGTGCTGCGCAAAATCCTCACCAGACGCAGCTGCTGGGAGTCGCCGAACTGTGGAGATGAAAATACGACGAAGGAAGGAGAGAAGAGGGCAGGACAGAACATGAGTGAAGGAAGACAAAAGAAAGAAAATATCACAGATGAGAACACATAATAAAAAAAAGAAAAATGTCTATTTTAATGTTGATTAGTGAGTTTAAATGTATCGCAAGTATGAGAACAACAAGCAGCCTATGTAACCAATCTGCACAGCTGACCAGTTCCACTTCATGCAACGACAATAAAAACATGCACTGAATTAAACAGGGATCCCACCACCAGTAGGAAAATATTCATCCAGTCTTTTTTCAAACGGCTCAGCGAAGCAGTACTTCAGACCTGTACATTCTTTTTCTGGATTTCTCTTGAGCAGTTTGATTCGCTTCAGGCCAAAGCACACTACATATCACCTCACCACTAATCACTGCTTTAGCCATGTCACTGTGGCCTGTTTCACAGATTGCAATTTATCACTCAACACCAAACAAACAACTCATAGCGGGAACAACTAGAGGGTAGAACCTGCTCACATGTTCAGCCACAATGAAGAGCTCCTTCTTTGCAATTTGCCTCCAATCATTATTTAATGTGTAATTACGACAATAAAACCACACGTCTTGTTTGAGCGTGTGAAGTCAGAAATAGAACTTCATTGATGAGAAATGAGCAGATTCCACACGACCAATCACAGCAGCAGTCACTTTACCTGGTTTCCGAGGAAGAACTACAAAAAGTCCAGCAGACATGGAGCACAGGAACACAAGGAGAAAGAAAAAGAGCAAGAGTAAAACGACATGAACTGACAAGTGGCGTTTGTAATGGGCACCACTGTTTGTGTGCACGATCTTCAAAATATGATTTTACAACAAATAATTTTTTGTATATGTTTTTATTTGAGTTCAGGATTAGTTGTGTGATGATGATCAAATGGAGATGAAGATGGGGAACGAGAAGAAAAGTGAAGACATGCAGACATAAACAAGAGAAGAAACAAACACAAGATGAACAAAAACACACTGGTGGTATACGTATTAGTCTCACTAGTGTCCTGCAGTCAGACACTAGACCAAGTGGGTGGTGATGGGGAGGAGACACACTGTAGCAGTGATGGGTGATCCATTAAGGTTGTGGAGAGCTGTTAATGACCGCTGTAAAATGCTGCAAACACACAGTCAGACTGCTGGGAAACGTCTCAAACCAGTGCAGCTCCGGCAGACTGTAGAAAGGTGTTCAGACAGAGACGGCCTGATGCCTCTCAAGGATGTATTTAATGGTAAACCATCTTCATGTGTTATGTATATTTCATGGGCTAAAGTAGTGAATCCCTGGGATACGATTCAACAACAATTTGTGCATTCCAACAGGATGTTTATGCATCCCAAAAGTAATGAGAGAATATATGGTAGAAGCGTTCGCAAGGATTGAGTTTTGTCAATAGTACAATATAAAAACTAAACAAACTGTTCATTTCAATGTTTTTATTAATAACATAACCGTTTAAGTAAAAAAAGTTTTTTAAACTAAATATTAGTTTAATTGAAATGTTAAAGCCTGGTAGTCATTTAAAAAAACAGTTTTAGAAATAAAGATGTAATACCGTTTTTTTTTCAATTTTGCTTTTCACTCAATAGTTTTCTTTGCCTTTAATTCATATACTGTATTCTCCCGTGGAACCGCCACCAAGCTGACAGCCTTCTCCACATAAATTTCAATAATATCTGACAGTAATATCCGTTTTTTTTTTTCTTCATTAACTTTTGATTTCCTTTTATGCAAGAAAGCACTCGTCACTTGCTTTTTCTCCAACTTTTGAATCTTTTATGGAGGCATGGTGATAATCAGTCAACCAAACTTTATTTGTGTAGTGCTTAATCACATTAGAAAACGTTTCAAAGTGCTTTAACAGACAGACAAACCCAACAGGATGCTTATGCTTGCTCTGAGGGTCTAACTCCCTGCTTTCTTACTGCATCGCGTTAAATGAGCAGACGTCGTGTTGCCGTTTGCCAAATGATGTTTGGTCGATTTTAATAAGGCAGAAAAACGCAGGCGAGTCTCGTTACGTGTAACTCCGCGACATCCAAACATCATGGTGATTTCTGGGTTCGAAATTTAAGTGGAGAAACGAAAATATTGTGAATATTTTTGTTGGATGGAAGTGCATTGGAAGCTTGCGTCAAAAAAAGTGCGTTAAATACACAAGGATGCACGCAAACGACAACAATGAACACAATTCGTGCTCCAAAATCTGAATCAGGTAAATAATACATTTTTCTTTATTTGATAGATTATGTAAGGAGGCACATTTCTTAACCAAAATAATTATATTTTACTCTTTGATTATCACTAACTGTGATAAACTGTGGTCTCTGTCTTTGCTTGCCCTGACTGCGATCCAACAAAGGAAAATGTTAGAGAATAAAACAGGAAGTAAATGAATGATTATTACTGGAGTCCAGCTGCCAGCAGCCCAGCTTGTGTGTCTTGCAGCCACATTTACAAGGTTCTATTAATATTGTGGTGATGATAGAATAATCCTGCAGTGAGATGTTATTAAGACTACATCAATATTAACGCCACATCTTATGAAACACATCATTAATACACTTAGAAATATAGTGCGGGGTTGTGATGTGAAGCAGACACAACAGAAATGCTGTGAAGTTATGTTGATGAAGAGTTAATTGGAGACTGTTGGATGAAGGAAGACACAACCAGATGAAAACTGTCCTTCACAGAAAGCATAATGCAAGAGCTGCACTTATTTTGCATGGATTCCCACTGTGCACTAAATAGTTTACAGTATTAATATGATGTACTGTATGTAACAATTCTAAAATAATCATTTCACATTTTACTTTACATATCAATTTGCTTTAGCCTTTTTCTTGAAATGGTAACTATAAATAATGTCTGTTACAGTTAACCAGAGGCTGAGCTGGACTTACCCGGTATTTATTCTCCCCTATCTGCTCCACTTGGAATCTCTTGGCGCATTTACACTGAGCCACCTGCCGAGTCACCTGCACAACAACATCAGAATGAATTCATCCAGTCCATCCAATGACCAGCAGGTTCTGCTGTGCAGCTCAATGCATGAATGTCTCATCAGCAGCAGCCTGGTAACTTTCCTACCACTATTCTTTAGATCTCTTACCTCGTCTTCTATCTTATCAGCGTCAGTGGTGGGTCTGTAGGCGTCCTTGTTGGGGTGCAGAGCAGCAACAAACTCATAGTAGTCAATGTACCCGTCTCCATCTCTGTCAAAGATGTCTGCCACCGCTGTCATCTCCAGTCGACTGGTGGGAAATTCTGCTCAGGCAGACAAAAACAGTTCATTCGTTCTTTCCTTCATCGCAGTAAATAAACATCCTCAGATGCCCGTCGTCAGTCACAACATACTTGATGCAAGGATGCCGTCGATAAACTCTTGTCGTGTGATCTTCCCATCTTGGTCCTTGTCGATGCGTCTGAAGAAGTCCATGACACGAGACTTCTTATGGTTCATCCAGCGCATGTACTTCTTCCTCCACACGTCAAAGTCAAAGTTGGCAAACTCTTTGAGCTGAAATGGATAATGAGGCAGGGAATGTATAGGGATATCACCTAGTATAGTGTTCACTGACCATCAGTCTGGTACATACGTTAATATAATCATGCTAAGATGAGTAAACATACTTCCTCCAGTCTGTCCAGGCCATCATTGAGTTTGCGCTGCCGGTCGAGGGCCAACAGCCACACCTGCTGCCACCGGGCACAGAGCTGGTTGAGTCGTGGGTTTCCTCCAGAGACCTGCACAGCTGCCTGCTGCTGCTGCTGTTTGCCTGCATGAGAAGAGAAGAGTTAAGAGAGGAGTTGTGTGTGTGTTCCAAACTCAGGCACTCAAGCTAGGCTACAGCTGATGGAGAGGGACATGATAATATTTATCTTCTTGAGGGTAAACTCCTCTGACTTACGAGCTCCTCGTCTCTCAGCCAGGCTGCTGGGAGCCTCCGCTGGTTTTCTCTTGTAGGTCTTTGTAACTTTGTCCACATCTGGTTGTTTCCTCGTCATCTCCTCCATAAACATCTGAGAACAACAAACAGCAGCAGTGAGTCAATAAAACCACACAACTGTTAATGGACAGAACCAACGCTGGGGGGTTTAGGGGTTTAGCTGCCCCACCTGGTGCTCTGTGATGAGTGTCTTGAGTTGTGGGATGTCCTGGGGAAGGGGTTCTGTGTCCCTCTGGATCAAAGTTGTCTCTGCCCACTGTAACCATGACAACAACTCCTCTAACAGATTAGCGTTGTTGAGTACCTCAGTCAGAGCTGTCTCAAGTCGCTGCTCATGCTGTTTGGCCCAAGTCAGCACCTGTAGACCCAAGACAGTGATCGTGAGACATATTTATCATTTATTTGCGATATTACATCTATTATTACATTTATTTAGGTTAATAAAGTTTGTTCATGGTAAAATCCAAACCCTAAATCCAAATCATGAATATGGTAACCTTACAAATAATTAACTTCTGATGCTAATTATTATTTATCCAAGTATCAAGTTAACAATTAGGAACACTGGAAGGATGAACATGAATTTTGAAAATGGAATTCTCATTGTCTCCCTCACCTCCTCGAAGCGCGCCCTGATGATGGTTATCCAGTGTTTGATGGTGGTGATGGAGTCAGGGTGACAGACAGTCAGGATGGCCTCCCCCATGCCAGCAGCCTTGTTCACATCCATCCTCTTCTCTTCCACGGTGCCCATGAAGTCACGATGTGTGTGCAGCAGAGCCTGAAGAGTTTCCGCCTCTTCAGGAAGGACGCCACGGAAACGAAGAGACTGTTCCGCCTCAGAGAGCCACTCCAGAAGCACCTGCACCGCAGTACGAAACTCCTCCGCCTGAGATGGAAAAAAAGACAGGCAAAGGTCTTGAACATTGTTCTGGGCATTCACTGTGGACAGAATTTGATGTTAAAGAACTTAAATCAGCAGAGCAGCTTCTTCTCAGACCTGTTTCAGAGCCAACTGGAGGCGAGTTTGCTTGGAGACTGACAGAGCGCACACCGTGTCCCAGCGGTTGCTGAGCTCCTGAAGCTGAACTTTGACCCACGCTGTGTCATCACGACTGGGATCCATAAGCTCCCGAGCAGAGCGCTTCAGAGCCTGAATGCTGCCGGTTCTCTTTCCCAGCTCCTTCTGAAAAGCCTGCAGGTTTAGAGATCAGCCATTAAACAAGTCCAGTGGACTGAATGCGAGTGATGTCAGACTGAGAGCCTCCTGAGATTAAAAGTACAACATTTTTTTATACACATTATCTCCTCATACAATTCTGTTCAGAGTCTCACCTTATGTGAGTCCATGAGGTTGGACACCAGATCCAGATCTCCATGGACGGGCTGATCTTCAGCCAGCTGGGGCTCTACCCGGTACAACCAGTCCACCAAAGCCTGGAGAGCCTCTGCAAATTGACCTGAGAACAGCAGAGCCTCCTCCAGTTTGTGTTGTCTGGATGGATTACAGAGGACAGGGTCATGATTTCATGTTCCACATGTCACATCAGAAACAAAATAGAGGAAAAGCTATGCACTATCATTGTTCTTCCTTCTCACCTCTCTACACTCTTTCCACAGACGGTGTCCCACTTGTCGCGAACTTCTCCCACCAGGTGGTCCAGTTTCTGGGTGTCAGCAGGGAGTTGAGCCTTGTCCCTCATGGCCTTCCCAGACCTCACTGTCGTATCGTAAACAGGCTGCTTTGACCCCAAAGCTTTCTGAAACTCCTGCCAGGCAAAATCAGAGAAACAATTGATTCTGAATAAAGATGGCACTTCAGATTGTTTTTGTAAACAATCTTTTTTTTTTTTTTTTTTACAAAATTACACATTCCAAACAGTTTATGGTTATAAAAAAAGCTGCTCATGACATGACTGCAAGTCAGTCAGAACACAGCACTGTCATGCAGAACCATAAGCTAAATATAGTAACACATTGTTTCAAACTTACATTAATGATACCGTGACTCAGCAATTTCAAGCACAGATTCCATCTCAATGCATTTCGGCCAAACAAGTTGGTGCCGTGTGTCTATTTGCTAGCTCAGAATGGAGGGTATCTGTCAGCAGTACCTTGTGTTTGGAGAGCTGGACCTTGATCTTGTCTGGCTCGTTGGAGATCTCCAGCTCTGAGTCAAGTCTTTTTTCGGCTTCCTCTAGCCAGTCCGTCAACTTCCTCCAGGCCTCATGGAACTGAAGAAAGAGCACCATGTTGACACGTTCACAATCCACATTAATTTCTTATTTATGATGCAGAATACTTTTTAAATTAAGATGAAACTACCACCCAGAAAGACTTTCCAGTTTCAACATGTTACAATCATTGACTATTTCAACTACATGTCAGTGTGTCCTTAGTGTTTAATGGACGACATGAACACGTTTATGACCACTCAGCACCTGTTTGGCACGTTTGCGAGCTTCATCAAGGTGTCGGCCACGGTCCAGTGACCTTTGGACCAGCTTGTCCCAGCGGGCCTGGACGCTAAGCAGCAGGTTCTTGATGAGGACCACGTCTTGTTTCAAACTGGCAAAGCGAAGCTGTGAGCCGGCCTTCTCCAGAGCCAAGACGTGCTCTCTGTGGGTGTTCACCTCATTCACAAACACCTATCCAAACCCAAGAGAGTAATGTCACAAAATGAAAATGAACAAAATGAACCTACCAAAGTAAAATGTTAATATAACATGTCATTAATAACTGCAGCATGTTCCTTACCTTGTGCTCATCAATCTGGAAGAGCACAGTGTCCAGGATGAGACTCGGGGGTTGAGCCATGTTCAGGGTCTGTTCAGCCTGGGTCAGCCAGTTGATGGTGTCCTGCAGAGACGTCTGGAAGCCAGTCGCCAAGGCAAGAGCCTCGTCCAACTTTGCCTAAAAAGTTTACCGTAAACAAAAATTTAATTAGAATAAGCACTTTGTCAAAATTGATGGCAAAAAACAAAAAACAAAAACAAATGCCAAGAATGGAACACAACAGATTGATGCAGTCCTACCCTGCGATCATCCATCTTAGTGTTGAGGCTGGCCCACTTGTTCTGCAGCATACTCAGGTTCTGCTGGGTCTGGGTGGTTCCAGGTCCTGCCTCCTCTCCTCCCCGAGCCAGCAGCATGGATTCTCCTTGATCCAACAGGTGGTGGTACTGGTCTGCTCGCTGACTCAGCTGGGCTTGAAGCTCCTGTAGAGACGGGGTAAATGTGAACTGGCCCACGGGCTAAAAGGGGAGGGTTGTTGTGTCTCAGAATAAAAGACAATAGATGTAACCTAATATTTAGAATCTTGCAAATTCCATTTAAGACATGGCAGAAACACCTGTTGGATGTTTTTAATCTAATGCATATTCAATTACTGGGTACAACAGAGTGTACAACAACATTATAAATATATATTTTCTTTGTACTTCTAAAACCATTAACGTAATTTCAGCTTACAACCTATAAACTGTTATTTTGTGGAAAATTTTTTTGCATGAGTATAAAGTTCCTTCCTGACCCTCATAGACATTTCCAGAGATGTTTAGCCTGACTGTGGAGGTAAAATGCGATTCTGTTACCATGTGCTGCTGGAGTTGTTCCCTGGCTGTTTCGGGGAGGCCGCCTGTCGGCTTGGCGGCAGACAGCTGGCTCTCTGTCCTCCTTAGCCATTGGAGGAACTCCTCCAATTCACCATGGAAACCTTCAGCCTAAATACAAACAGAGGATGAAGGGGGCAATTACTGAAGGTACATATTATCACCATGAACAGCATAGCTGCAGTTAATTCTGCTTGTTTTGATGTGAATGCTGATTTTCTGGTCTTGTCCACTACCTGCTGCAGGGCGCTCTCCAGCAGCTTCTGCCGCTCCTGGGTCTTGAGCAGAAGGTTCTCCCAGCTGTGGTTGAGCTGATCCAGTTGGTCTCTCAGGTGGCTGGCCTCGTCACCAGGTGACGACTCCAGAAGTTCAGCACCAGCACCGTTCACAGTATCCACCGTGGCATGATGGGACAGCACATCATTGCGTAGAACCTGACAGAGAGCGAGAGAGGAGATGTTGCACACAATTAATAAAACCTGTAACTGAAGAGATGCATGCAAAGCAAAAGATGATCACCATTTATTGAGTGGCTCCTTAATGAGCAGACTTTGCACCACATTAGGCCTGAATAAGGCTTGTTTTTAGAACATCTACAGTAACACTGGCCTAAACTGTGACAAACAGATACAAATAAACTTCTCCTCTTCAAACAGGTTAACTCAGAATGTTAACGGAACCAAGATGAAGTCAAAAAACAAGGAACATATGTGGAGTCAGAGACATACATGGTGTTTGGCAATTTCGATTTCGATGGCCTTAGGGTCAGAGTTCACAGGTCGCTGTGTGTCCAGAGTGGTGTGTGTGTGGTTCAGCCAGGCCTGCAGCTCTGACAGGGCATGCTGGAACTGACCGAGGGCCAGCAGGGCAGCCTCCAACTTGTGCTGTGGTGGACAGAAGATCTTAAGAAGTGGAACTCCAACATTTGGACTACAATGAAAAGCGACCGTCTAGTTTCTCCACCTGTCTTTGTGTGATTTTATCCCCCAGGTTGTCCCACAGATGTCGGAGCTCGATCAGAGGCTCTTGGATCATGTCCCTGTCTGTCTGGTCTGACACCTTCTTCAGCAGCAGCTCCCCCTGGTGGCAGAGCTTCTCCATGTCAATCTGCTGCTGGTAAACCTCCACCTTGTATTGCTGCTCGGGGTGAGGCACGATGACAGAGCAATAAAAGGAGGAGAGAGTAAAGAAGTGATTTTTCATTGATACCGATCCAGTTCTTATGATATTTAGTCTGGTAACTAAATTCTTAGATTAGATCGAGATAAAGACTATTTTTATTGACAGTTTCTAGTAACATTCTGGTAAGATGAGCATCTGATGCTAACCTTGAGCTCTTCAATCTGCTGTTTGACAGTTCCCAGATCAGTTCCAACAGGTGACATTTCACACAGTTTGATCACTGTGTTGTCCAGGTAGTCAAACATAGACTGGAAATCATACAGAATAAAATGACTTAAAACACTGAAAGCTTAGAATATCCAACATCAACAGGTGATATGAAATTGCGCAAAAAATTTATGTTGATTAATCAAAACAGACATTATCACAAAATGTTGAGGAAAGACAAGCAGTCCTCCTGCCTCTTATAAAACGTCAAAGACCAGAACCGACTCTGGTGTACGAACCTGTAGTGCGTCCTGATACTGCACAGAAGCCGTCATGGCCTCTTCCAGTCTCTCCATCCTCTCTCTCCATGCCCGGTTCAGGCCCTCCCAGGCAGCATTCATCTGGGAAATTAACGGGAATACAAAAATTGAGTTTATGGAAGACATCAATGTAAAAACAATTTTTATCTTTTCACAACATGATATTGATTCCAAACCTCATCTATGGTCTTTTTAACTTCAGGTTTCTCAGTTTCTCCACAGGCAAAGATGAGATCAGCACCGAGGGTCCTTACAAACTCCAGCTCCTCCCTGAGACCATCTGTCTCTGCCTTGATGGCCTAAAAGATTAAAGAGACATTGTGCTGCATGTTAGGAATTACAATGTTTGTTTCAGTCAGACGTCCATCAGTAACTCTTCTCTATCCCTCCTCTGCCTGTCTATCACTGTTTATTCCCTCATCTCCATACCTCAGCAGCCTCTATCTGTTGTTTGATGAGTGACGGGTCCACACCAGGGTCCTCCAGCTCCTTCACGATATCTTGTGAGTCTCTCAGCGTGCTCAGTAGCGCCGCCACATCGGCCCAGAACTTCCCTGCCAGGTCCAAGACGTCGTTCAGCTTCCCTTCCCTCTCCTCTGCCCGCTGCCGGATCTCATCCCAGAGTGAGCGAAGACGCAGAAGGCGGGAATGAACGGCTGGAGGGGACAAAAGTCTGAGTTTGAACAGGCTGGTGGGTTGCCACTGGGAATTATGGGAAATAATCTGTCTTTCTTTGGTAATGTATTCTAGTATCCATTCCAAGCAAAAATAAGACTTTCACCATTCTGGTCCCAATAACTTTAAACTGCTAACAGAGGAAAACATTAACATCTGAAGATTACGAAAATGTCAAATTATCATACACCAAGTTGCTACGATAAGATTGGAACAAATAATTTGAATGTAACAACAGAGGCCCAGTTGTAGAAATGAAAAAAGAATGATAGAAATAAAAACCAAGCAAATCATGAATTTTAATAATATAGAAGGATCTTCCACGAAACGTGGTTACCATTACCACTGTTTTGTAGAAAGAGAAAATTACAAAAAATAATATGTTCATTTAATCATACTTAAAAACCTGTCGACAACAATCACAACATAATAACTAGAATCAAGGCAGTCACAGACTGCAACATCCTGCGACATCCCTGAATTCAAAATTTTACCTTGACCTACAGTACTTGCATAGGTCAAAGATCAAAGCTAGTGCTCTGACCGATTATGGTCTAACTCACACTGGCCTTCTCCCTTGTCTTTCTTTCTTATCCAGTTCCTGAGTGTACAAAAGTTGAAATTTGACCTTGACCTAGTTTTTTCAAGGTCATCCTCTCAATTTCAGAGTAATGTGCTTTTTGTTTCATCTTTCTATCTGCAACGGTTGCGAAGATATTTGGTGGACTAACTGACGAACGAACGGACGAACACACGAACACTGACAATTACAATACATCACCTCTTCGAAGCGGGATGTAATAACAATAGTGAATTACTGCAACTGTCAGGGCAGTCCTAAAATAAGACCATTCCTCTTCCTTTATGTGTGTATTTAATGAAATATTTTTAACAGACATTCTATATTGTTTTTGTATATCTGCATGAACCCGTCTGTCATAAACAGATGTGAAAGGAAGAACACTTGGTTCATCTGGATTCCTGAGTTCTGATCATAAATCCAGATGATTTACGTCATTTATGTTGAAGTTGATGGTAGGACACAGAATGCCAATCGGAGACAATCATTTGTTATTTTGAACATACAGTAAGTGCACTCAGTAAACTGAGTGGGGGTGTTCCAATGGCAGGGACACATGAGTGTATAGCCAGTAGTGGAATGTGTTGCTGGAGGTCAGACCAAGAGCAGCTGCGATCTGTTGTGGTTTGCCATCCCTGCTGCACAGAGGGGTCTTTCATTTCCTCAAAGCATGGTGGGGTAAAGAGCACCAAAGCAGAGCTCTTCAGGGCGCAACATAACAAAGGCACTTATGTGTGTTCTGTTCCAACAAGTCCTTGCGTTGGAAAAGAACATAAAGAACTTCACTGCTGAATTGATTTCATTTTAAAATTTAAACCATCTGCCTATCTGACCTACTAAACTTCTGACCACTAAAACGATGCTTTGCTTTTCCATGACTGTCAGTGTTATTTCAGCCACACGAAATAACGTCAATGCCTGTCAGCTGTTTAGTTGTAGTATTGTTGTTAGCCATGTTGCTAATGTGATGCTATATGAATGAAAACAAACCGTTTCTCTACTTTACATGCATTAACTCATCAATTTATCAAACATGTGCAACAAGCGTGAACTGAATATAAAGTTAAATTATTAACCCGAAAATTTCTTTTGATGGGAGGCAGATGGACTAGATAGTTTCCTGCAGTGCTCATGGATGGACATGATTTATAAAACGAATGACCAACGTCTTCTGGCTGTAAGACATTTGATGTTATCTTAGTGTTATTCTACATGGCGGCCACTCACCCTGAGCAGCAGGATCATCATGAGCAGCTCGACCAATCAGCTCCTCTCCGCGGGCACAGAGGGCGGAGAAGCTTGGCAGCAGTTTGTCCAGCTCCAGCCCCTGAGCTCGGTGCTCTGCCAGCTGCTCCCTAATCTTCTCCACCTCTGCTGCCACCGAGGGGGGCTGTCGCAGTCGCTGGACGGCCCCCTCCAAAGTCTCCAACAGGGGGTCCATCTTGTCATGGAACTGGAGATGGTAACAGAAAGTACAGTTATGAAGTGGAGGCTGCAGCATGTTGAGGGGGTGGGCTTTGTGGAGCTGGCTGACATGCTGAAAGTGAGAAAATACCAAGGTATAGCGTGGGAGGAAGCCATCTGTGGCAAACTGCAATAATTATCGTTTTTTTAAGAGAAGTTTTTTATTTCAATAGGTTAAGAGTTTCTGGTGAAGTATTGAGCATTTTAATGTTTCACCTTCAGCATGTCATCCAGGTTGTCTGACAAATATGAACATGATCTACCACATAAAAGCGATATGCTAATCTGCAAGGTTCAGTCCAGCAGCTTTGTGGGCAACAGTTTTACTGAGGTCTTATGCTTTCTAGACATGAGGGAAACTAACTTCAGTGATCACAGCATACAATAAATACGTTACTGAAGCTTTAAATGGCGTAGTCAAGCCAAGAGTTAGACTAAAACAATGACAACTGCAAAGCAAGTCTCGGTTTCAGACAAGGCTTCATTACATTCTACGATCCGAAGCAAAGAGGATGCTCCCCAGCAGATTGAACTTACTTTTACTGTCACGCACTTGGGATTGATGCAGAGTGGTGATTTAAATGAAAAATGTTTGATCTAAATGTGTGAATACTGATTCATATTTAAATAGTCATTCAAATGCTGCTGCTTAAAAGCAGCCTGAGAGACAAATTGACATCAGTGTTCTTAAGTCAGTGGTCTTACCTCTACCAGCTGGGTAATTGCAGTGATGATGGAGAAAAAGATGGTGTGGGGGGGCAACATACAGCACATCCACAATGACGAGGAAATGATGGAGGGAGGTGGAAACGGGGAGTGAGGAAGAGTGGCAGACATAAAGGTTAAGTTATAAAATGAGGGAGGGGAAACAAGGAGGTGGGTGGTTTAGGATGAGGTGAGACAGTTTTCAGTAAAAGAAGTGGGAGACAGGGGGCAAAACATGAGTCACATTGAAGGAACGGAGGATGGAGAAACAATACAATGAGTTAAATCAGACATGCATAGAATACCAACAGGCAATATCAAAGGCAGCAGCACTCAAGTGATTCAACAATGTATAATGAGATGAATTTTAAAAAGAAAAAAGACTTAAAACTTCTACATTTAAGTAATAGCTGCTATGATATAGGATATAAACTTGTTAAAATCTAATATGAGAAAAATGATATAAAAAAGTCCACAAAAACAAAAACTTTAACATACTCCTGACTTTGGAAGATAAATGTGTATTACAATTTAGTTCAGTGCAAACATTGCACACCAACACAGACATGCTGCTTAGTAATCGCATCTGTCTGTTCAGTCTAGAGCTGCAGACACCAAGCAATGAAGCAACCTGGGCCAAACAGATGGGCACCTTAACATATTATGTTAATGCATTCAAGTTTATGAAATTAGCTTTCATCACACAACTCTGACTTTCTGACAGCAAAGTAAACAAACAATATTAGACACAGGTCTGCAGCTAAAACAAAGTGTTCCAAATCAAACATCGGTTAACTATTGGTCCTCTGTGTTTTACCTGTGCAGACTGGGACACTGCCTCATCTAAGGCAGTTGCACGACCTTTAACCCCCTCCTTGATAGCAAGATAGCGCTTCTCAGCGTCATTGTAGCGCTGCGTCACAGTCTCCCCTTCCTGGAGGCTGAGCTCTGCCAGCTGGGGTCCAATCTTCAGCAGCTTGTCAATGTGGGGCTTATGCTCTGCAATAGACTCTCTGAGCAGCTGCAGCGAGGGAAAGAATAAAATGAAAACAAGGCAGTCAGAGACTGCAACATCCCGCAACACCCCTGAATTCAAAATTTTACCCTGACCTATACATTTTTGTGCCTCTGGCGTCCTGAAAATGTTGCTTTTTGTTTTGTGATTATATCATCAGATTTCAGAGATGTGTACCTAAAAAGGCATAGAAGTGAAAATTTGACCTTGACCTACGTTTTTAAAGTCAAGGTTGTGTTCTAATTTTCATCCCCTTGCCTCCCTGAATATAACTTTCTATCTTATCCGGTTCCTGAGATATGTGCCAAAAAATGTACAAAAGTTGAAATTTGACCTTGACCTACTTTTCTCAAGGTCATTATGTCATTTTCATCCCCTTTGCTGCCCGAGTAATGGTTCTTTTTGTTTCATCTTTCTATCTGCAACGGTTGTGAAGATATTTGGACGGATGGATGAACACACAAACACTGACGCTTCGCGGGATGTCATTAAGATCAGTGATGTAATTCCTGCATTTCTGCTGGACGCAGAGGAAAGCTGCTACACAAGAGATCTTCTAACGTTCACATACCCTCATCTGGTCCTGCTGCAGGCGAAGAGCGTCGGTATCGATGGCTGGCGGTGGTAGCTGAGTGATGAGGGTTTCCGTCTCACCCAACCATGGCTCCAGCTCCTCATAGGTCTCCCAGAACCGAGCCACCAAAACCTGGGCCTGTTCCAGGGCTGAGAACCGCTCACTATGTGTCTGGCTGACTATGTCATAGCGAGCACTGAGAGAGTCTGTCTTAACCTGAAGAACGGAGACAGAAGCGTTAGCATTCTGCTGCTGCATTTCCACAGCCTTCTTCCTTACTACTATTATCTACTACTAACTTATTCAGTCTCATCCTTTTAATTCTCAGTGACTCACTATGAGTGCATCTTTTTGAGCATCGCTGCAGGTTTCCAGGATGTCGTCTCTGGTTTTTAGGAGTTGATCCACGGTGTCTTTATGTCGGATGATGTCGATGTTGAAGGCCCTCTGCACTTGCAGCTGGGCCACAGTCACATCAGGCTCCAGACTCAGGGGACCCAGAGATGCTAATTTACGTTCTGTCTCTCCAACCCAAGCCAGTTCTGCATCCACTGCCTCCTCATACTGAAAAAAACAGGTGAGTGCTTAGCAGGATCGAGTGTTTATGGTGAATCAGAAAAATGAAATGCCAATGAAATACCGATCGCAGTACCTGCTGTGACCTCTGGATGGCTGCTTGAACAAGTTGCACCCTGTGGGTGATTGTTTCATCAGCCTGGCGGTAGCGTTGGTTGGCATCAGCAACCAAGCGGTCCAGGCCTTCTCGTGCTCGCCATGGTACCAAATCAAGCAAGGCGCTGCCAACCTCATTGACAGTGTCCAACACGAGACGCTTTTCTGCTGACACCTTCTTTAGCTCCTGCAAAAGTCAGCACGAACGCTTAGTTCAATAAAAAACACAGTTAAAGCTGAAAGTAAATGATCAAAGACATCTCCCGTTGTCTCATTGTTTTGCCAGAGTTTTCATTACTATTCAAGTGCAAATGTGTGGTACACCAAACTCATATTGAACATTAGGGTGAAAGTATCTTTGTAAAAAGGAACAAATGAATAGCTGCAACAAATTAAAAGGTTCTTCAATAGTTTTGCTGAGTTCCAAGAATTCAATGTAACTATGGTAACACAGCCATTGATGGGTTGGTTGGAATGTCAGAAAACGTCATTATAGACAGGAGGTAGCAGGAAATTACCTTGTCTCTTCAAACATTGTTCGATAACTCATTTTTAAAATGAGTCTTTAAAATGTGGATGTCTGAGTAGGAAAAGATTCATTCGCTAAACGCTGCGGCGACATGCTCACACATAAATGTTCTTTTAATCATTGAGTATGACTGGAATAAAATGTTACAAAGCAACTAAATGGTGGAAAGGATTGCATCTTATTTATTCAACTGAACAGCAAACATTAACATCTTCACAACACCGAGCCATGAAATGTGGTGAGCACAGGCCAAGTAATGTGACAGATGTGAATTCTTAAGCTGTTGCTCCATAAATTCTTTTTAAATCGTCCCATATGAAAAAATGTACCAGGAAAGCAGAGCTGAGTGACTCTTTAATTAAAGCAAAAATAAACTGATGTTATCAGGTTGGTGTTGATCCCTACGTGTAAATGGCTCCCCCCACCTTCTGTCTTTCCTGGTACATGGGCGTGGCATCGGGTTCTACATTGTTGAGTTCCGCCTCTACACTGTCAAGCCATTGGTTGAGGTCATCATGGGCACTGGCGAATCGTGTGGCCAGCTGCAGAGCTTGCTCCAGGGTGCGTAGGGCCTTGCTGCTGCCGGCTGTCATCTCGGCATAGCGAGACTTGATCCCGTCCAGCTTCTCCTGGATGAGGAGAACTTCCTCACCTGCAAAACAATGCACAGTTCAGGATGTTGTAATAAATTAATTTGAGCAATATGATTCAGGGCTGTACAGTAAACCCTGTGGCCACAATAGAGAAAGATCATAATTTTAGTTGTCTTATTTTCACATCTCTTAGAACAGCACCACGTCAAATTTCACCTTGCTAAATTTAATTTCTGAGATTTGGGGTTTAAAAATAAATTCCAAATATGTTATGTGAAATTTTATGGTATCCAAGGATTCGAGGGTATGCATGTTGTTCATGGCAACAACATTTGTCTTAACAGTCTGCTAATAAGTTTTGAGGTCAAATATTATGAGAATGGAGACACAAACCAGATGTCATGGTTTGGTTCAGTGCTGAACGAAACATATGGTTTGAATGTCAGTTGCAATTACTAAAGGAAAACAGTGATTCAATGCATATCTAGTGAGGTTCTATCACTAAATATACAATGAATGCGCATCACAATGAATTAAATGACCTGCATTTAAAGTGTTTTCAGTAAAGGACAGAAGGCGTGACATTACCAGTGGTCTGTTTGAGTAAGGCTTGTCCATTCTTGATAGCTTGGTCCACAGTCTTCTTCCTGCTCAAGATCTCGTCATTCAAAGACTGAAAAAAGATAAAGCATCAGCATCAGTCACAAAGATGCATTACAAATAAAAAATGTAACTATTCAATATGATTTGAGGGATACGATTACACTCGTGTTTATGATTTTGATCTGGTTTTGACACCAGCACCACAACAACTAATATACAAATGTTACAGATGGAAATGATTACACGAACTCTCGCTGGTTTAACAATCAGAGCTTTACTCTAGTATCATACGTACTGTATTTACTACACTCTTTGTGCTGTTATACAACTACAGCTTTTCACTGATATATTAAAATAATAGTCTGCATGTAACATGTATCCCTTTCTGTGATCAGCTTAAAATCTCCTGTTGTCCTGTCTAGGTAGGATAATTCAGTTATTTAGTGTCTCATCTGAAATCATACCAAAGTGTGTTTGTGCTGCTCGGCCAGCAGCTGAGGTTGGTAGCTTTGAACGGAGACCTGAGCCAGCCTCTGAGCCACCTCTGCCAGCCAGTTCAGCACCTCAACCTCATCCTCCCCAAACAGCTGAGCATTAGCCAGTGCCTGCTCCAAGAGGGCCGCCCGCCTTTTGCACCAATCAGCAAGTTCCGTGTAACCTGACCTCAGCGACCCAACCCGCTCACTTAACCAATCATGATCGACTGGGCAGCTGAGCGGGGTGAGAGATTGGCTGAGGTATTCAAGGTGGTCAACCTCAGCTTCGCGTGAGGACACTTCCTCTTGGAGTACCTGGGAGATGTGTTTGTGTGTGCGTGTGTGTGGGTGTGTGTTCGAAGTGAGAGTGAAGAGGAGTGAGAAAAAGGAACAACATAACAAAAGAAAAGTATGGATGAGAACTCAAAATTGAGCATGTAAATGAAAAATCATAATAACATCAAAAAGAAATTATGAACACAAATGAATGAGTGGAATAATAAATTCAACTTAAAAGGAACTTTAAAAATTGAACCTAAAACATCGACATCTTGGCAGGAGAAGGAGAAAGAAAAAGGGTGCGGTGGGTTGTAAAAGACTGCTTTTTAGGTTATGTGCTTCCACCTGCTCATTCAGTTACACTGAGATTATAAGCGACACTTTTTTGTTCTTTTCAGTTCAAACACAGACTGCAGAACTTGATTAACAACACATTATATGGTATAGGTATGTAAGTCTTCAAGGGAGTTCTTGTATCCAACAGTCCAGCCTTTATTCTTCTGAGCACCTTCCTATAGACTTAGCCACCTGGGAGTTGGGGTACTTCTCTAGTTGGAAGCAGAAACAGGGGAGGGTCTTGGTAACACCGGAGCCTGACAGTACCTTATGTTTGATGATCTGCTGGCTGATCTTGGCTGTCTGAGTTCCCATGGGCTCTGCAGAGCTCAGGCGTCGCTCGGTGGCACTCAGCCATTCTCCCAATGGATCCAGAGCTTCATGGAACTGGAGAGCCAAAACCTGCAGCTCCTCTAACTGCCTCTGCCTAAAGGGCAAGAAAATGGGGGGCAAAGATAAGAGATGAGGAGTGGGAGAAGGGGGAGAGCTTTTATTGAAAGTTTATTGCTTTTACCCCAACTGGGACCTATTTCTGTGCCACACAGCTGCCCTGTCTTTCCTTGAGCCAGAATGATCATAAAAGACCAACATGACACTCCTTCTCCTTTCGGATTTCCCTTTCAGCCTCCATCTAACCCTGTCTTCTGCATTCTCTTCTCTCACACCAACTACCTTCACGTCCATAAACCTCCTCTTTAGTCTTCCTCTAGGCCTCGTGCCTGGCAGTTCAAAAATCAGCATCCTTCTACCAATATATTCACTATCTCTCCTCTGGACATGTGCAAACCATCTCAGTCTGGCCTCTCTGACTTTATCTCCAAAACCTCTAACACGTGCTGTCCCTCTGATGTACTCATTCCTGATCCTATCCATTATTCCTCTCCTTTCCAGGACAAACCTCCACCTCTCTAGCTTCTCCTCCACCTGTTCCCTGCTCTCACTACAGATCACAATGTCATCTGCAAACATCATAGTACATGGAGATTCCTGTCTAACCTCGTCTGTCAGCCTGTCCATCACCATAGCGAACAAAAAGGAGCTCAGAGCTGATTCCGAATGCAGTCACACCTCTACCTTGAATACCTCTGTCACACCTACAGCACACCCCACCACTGTCTGACAGTCCTCATACATGTCCTGCACCGCTCTAACATATTTCTCTGCCACTCCAGATTTCCTCATACAATACCACAGTTCCTCTCTGGGCACCCTGTCATAAGCTTTCTCCAGATCTACAAAAACACAATGCAGCTCCCTCTGTCCTTCTCTATCAACAGCCTCAAAGCAAATACTGCATCTGTAGTACTCTTTTTTGGCATGAAACCCTACTGCTGTTCACAAATACTCACTTCTGCCCTTAGTCTAGCTTCTACTTCTCTTTCCCATAACTTCATTGTATGGCTCATCAGCTTTATTCCTCTGTAGTTGCCACAACTCTGCGCATCTCCCTTGTTCTTAAAAATGCGCACCAGCACACTTCTCTTCCATTCCTCAGGCATCTTCTCACCATCTAAGATCTTGTTGAACAACCCAGTCAGAAACTCTACTGCCACCTCTCCTAGACACTTCCATACATCCACAGGTACGGTATATCAGGAGCGAGTGCCTTTCCACTCTTCATCCTCTTCAATGCCCTCCTCACTTCATCCTGACTAATCTTTGCTACTTTCTGGTCCACAACAGCCACCTCTTCTAGTTTTTGTTCTCTCTCATTTTCCTCATTCATCAGCTCCTTCAAAGTACTCTTTCCATCTTCCCATCACACTACTGGCACCTGTCAATAGACTTCCATCCCTATCCTTAAACACCCTAACCTGCTGTACATCCTTCCCATCTCTATCTCTCTGTCTTTCCAACTTGTATAGATCAGTCTCTTCCTCCTTACTGTCCAACCTAGCATACAAGTCATCATAAGCTTCTTGTTTGGCCTTTGCCACCTACCTTACGCTGCATCTTCCTGTACTCCTGTCTACTCTCCTCAGTCCTCTCAGTGTCCCACTTCTTCTTAGCTAACCTCTTTCTCTGTATATATTTCTGTACCTCCTCATTCCATCACTAAGTCTTCTTATCTACTTTCCTTCCAGATGACACACCAAGTACTCTCCTATCTGTCTCCCTGATCACATTAACTGTAGTTGTCCAGTCATTTGGAAACAGCTCCTGACCACCTAGAGCCTGTTTTAACTCCTTCCTAAAGGACACGCAACACTCTCCCTTTTTTAGCTTCCACCATTTTGTCCTCTGCTCTGACTTTGCCCTCTTCATCTTCCTCACCACCAGAGTCATCTTACACACCACCATCCTATGCTGTTTGGCTACACTCTCGCCTACCACTGCTTTGCAGTCACTGATCTCCTTCAGATTACACCGTCTACACAAGATGTAGTTTACCTGTGTGCTCCTAACTTCACTCTTATAGGTCACCCTATGTTCCTGCCTCTTCTGGAAAAAAGTATTCACGATAGCCATTTCCATCCTTTTTGCAAAGTCAACCATCATCTGTCCTTCTGCATTCCTCTCCTGGATACCAAACCTGCACATCACCTCCTAATCACCTGTGTCCTGCAACATGTCCATTGAAGTCTGCACCAATGACAACTCTCTCACTTCTAGGTATGCTATGCATCACTTCATACAAGTCCAACCAAAATTTTTCCTTCTCCTGCAGCTCACATCCTATCTGTGGGGCATACCCACTAACAACGTTGAACATCACACCTTTGATTTCTAGCATTAGACTCATCTCTCTGACACTCTTTCTACCTCCAAAACATTCCTAACAAACTCCTCCAAGACAACTCCTACTCCATTTCTCTTCCTATCTATACCATGATAGAACAGCTTAAACTATGCTCCTAAACTTCTACCCTTGCTACCTTTCCACCCGGTCTCCTGGACACACAGTAGGTCTACCTTCTTCCTCTTCATCATGTCAACCAACTCTCAACCTTTTCCTGTCATAGATCCAACATTCAACGCCCCTACTCTCAGTCCTATACTCTTGGCGTTACGCTTCCTGCGAACACACGTTCCTCCTCTCCTTCTTCGACCAACAGTAGTTCAGTTTCCACCGGCACCCTGCAGGTGAACAGCACCGATGGCAGTCGCTGTTAACTCGGGCCTCGACCGATCCGGTATGGAGGTGCATGTTTGATTTGGCAAAAGTTTTACGTCGAATGCCCTTCCTGACACAACCCTCTGTATTTATCCGGGCTTGGGACCAGCACAATAAGACACTGGCTTGTGCCCTCTTACGGCTACAGTGGCTTGTGCCCTCTTGCGGCTACAGTGTGCTTACCTGGCATCAGCTTTATCAAGCAAGTCAGTCCATCTCTCCGCCAGATTTTGGAGTTGAATCTGAATCTTCTCTTGATCCTGAGTCTCTGCTGTGTCTGCAATCCTCTTTCCTTCTGCACGGATCATCTCTACGGTTGGACGGCGATCGTCCAACAACCTCTGGAGCAGCTGGAGGGAGATAAAGGAACATTTCCATTACAAAAGATTGAGAGAATACTCTTGTTTTACCTGACTAATGCATAGACTAGTGCATATGGAGAAGGCCAGTGTGAGTAAAACCATAGATCAAAGCTAGTGCATAGGTAGGTCAAAGCACTAGCTTTGATCTATGGTCTTACTCACACTGGCCTTCTCCCTCGTCTTTCTATCTTATCCAGTTCCAGAGTGTACAAAAATTGAAATTTGACCTTGACCTAGTTTTCTCAAGGTCAAGGTCATTTCATTTACATCCCCTTTGCGGCCCGAATAACATGCTTTTTGTTTCATCTTTCTATCTGTGAAGGTTGCAAAGATAATTGTTGAACATACAAATGGACAGACGGATGGATGAACGAACACACAAATGCTGACAATTACAGTACAATTATCAGTTCTTTAAAACACACACCAATCGGTCAAGTGACAGTGTGCTGACCCTTTACACGTACATTTTTTGAAATTTAATAAAAGTAAGCCATTCAAAAATTATAAGCCTCGCAGGCTGACTTTCTCTTAACTACTTCCCTAACTAAGATCAAACATACATTAATGTACTTTCTACTTTGAAAGTTGCCATAGTCTGCTTTCATTTGCCTTTTGGGTTCCCCCAGAATGCACTTTGCTTTGTGTTTCTCTTTCAAACGGTGAAACAACACTCTGTTACAGATGCAAACACATGTGATTGATCGCTGGCCTAAGCTGAAATGCTCATGTGCACAAATACAGGAAGTGAATGCTAGATAAACAAGGAAAACTGTGTTTGAGTTTTTTTTAAATCCACCATGCATGTTGTGTGTGTTTTTTGTACCAGTCTGACTGGCAGAAGGTCAACTGGGACCATTTGGATGCCAAGCAGATAAATTGTTGAGCGAGTGGAAGTGTTTGTCCTTTCAAAAGATATTGTTTCTATCTGAAGGACAATGAGGACATGCCACTAATGTCTGAATTCAGATCATCTCATGAATGAAAGCTTACTTTTTGGAAAACATTTAAATAAGAAAATTCTAAAAAATTCAAATCCACTTATAGAGAAACTGACACAACATTTCAGAGGAAACAGGAGGATGTAGGCGACAGTAAATAAGAGCTCAAACAACTGCTTGATGATCAATGCACATTCACTGTCAAAAAATGTCCTTGATGATCTACAGAGAGAGACCTCAGTTCTGCTTTGATAAGGTTTTTAATCAAATAGAAAGATTTCTCCTCATATTTTTACATGTGAAAGAGGATTTTTCTCCTTGTACCTTTTGTTCTTGGATCTGGGCCTTGACTACGCGGTACTCGGCGGACGGTGGTTTCTGATTGGCTACCAGCTCCTCTGTATCGCTCAGCCAGCTCAGCAGTGGTTCCAGGGCATCCTGGAATTTTCCACAATGCAACAGAGCCTCCTGCAGCTGGGCAATCCGCTCGGCCACCTGAGGTCAGGAGAGCAGAACTCATAATATTCTGTCAATAAGATCAAGTCAGTGGGTTGGGTAGCAGTGTAACTACTGGATGTACTCATTGAGTCGTACCCGCTTGTTGAGGGAGTTCCATTGGAGGTTGGTGGTCTCCAGATCGTGTTCCAGTGCCTGGGTGTCAGTGTGCTTGGATGCGCTTTGGATGAGACCCTGACCCACCGCATTGACATGCTGAAGCTTTGGTTGAATGCTGTCCACCTGCTCTCTCTCCACAGCCTGGAGAAGATCGAGAAAACAGTTCATCAACATGAATGGACCAAAGAAAGAGGCAGGAAAAAATAAGACTGCTTTCAAATACTTGTTTTTCAGCAATCTGTGTGACAACAACTGTAAGTGAATTTGAAACATAATGTATATATAGAAGCAACTGGATATGAGGACATGAAACAGACAGATATACAGAGGTAGTGGAAGATGGAGGGAATGTCAGAAATGAGGGTGGAGGGAGGAGAAAAGAAGAGCAGGGGGAAGGGGGATTATAGGGATTAGGGGGTTAGACAAGCAAGTAAGGGGCTGGCTGGAAAAGGCTGAGTCGACAACACGTGCACACTACAGAGTACACTAACACACTCGCATGGGTGCACACAACCTTCACTCAATCACACACTTAGTAAACCTACATGTATAGTCAACGTGCGCACGCACACACGCGCGCGTGCGCACACACACACACACACACACACACACACACACACACACACAAGGGGCAGCCACCGACACTAAAGACAACCAAAACTCTAGCCCACAGTCACAACTCGGTCTTTAGCTAAAACAGAGGGGGTCCCAAGAAATTCACAGGATTGTACTGAATATTATTAATCTAATAATAATTAATATTTTCATCTATTTACAGATTAAAATTAATATATGAAAAAATTATATTCAATAAAATTTAAGTTAAATTAAGATTGCAATATTGTGGAATAAGCAGCAATGAAATATAATTTCATGGGAAAAATTCAGGTGATGAATATTTATATTAAGACAAAATTCATGCTGAATATTGGAGGGGCTTCAACTAGAAGGGAGCAGTCAGAGTCATGTCTGACAAAAATTAACATAAAATGGTTCTGTTAAACAAGAGAAATCAGAATTCAAGTAAACAAGGCAGTGAGAGACTGCAACATCCTGCAACACCCCTGAATTCAAAATTTTACCCTGACCTATGTGTACCTAAAAAGGTATAAAAGTGAAAATTTGACCTTCACCCAGTTTTCAATGTCAAGGTTGTGATCTAATTTTCATCCTCTTGCCTCCCTGAATATAACACCTTTTGTTTCATCTTTCTATCTTATCTGGTTCCTGAGATATGTGCCAATAAATGTACAAAAGTTGAAATTTGACCTTGACCTACTTCTCTCAAGGTCAAAGTCATCATGTCATTTTCGTCCCCATTGCTGCTTGAGTAATGTCCTTTTTGTTTCATCTTTCTATCTGCAACGGTTGTGAAGACATTTGGTGGACGGACAAACGGATGACGAACACACAAACACTGACAATTACAATACAGTACATCATCCCTTCGCGGGATGTAATTATGTTATATCAGATATATATGTGTAGGTATACTTGATTATGAAAATGTTCCCGTCTGGTTTGTTCACACTCTTTTCATGGGGGTTAGAGGTTGGAGTTCTTCCTACAGTTAGTCCGTTTGTGGAGGAAAAATACTCTAAACCAGCAACTTTGGCAGTGAACGTGAGAAAAAAAACACACATTCTGCTAACTTCCTGTAAAATATCTTCCTCTATTCAACAATTTGTCAAATCCACAGAACAACTTATTTCATGTTATTCCACTAATTCCCTGACCAGTAGGACCACCGTAAACCACCAACAAAATGAAACGGTTAGAGGAGCCCACAGAGGGAGAATTAAGCCTGGTGGTTTAAAATCTACAGCAGCCAAACCCACTGGCCACACAAAGAGCAAGAAAGAGACACACAGAAATAGTCACATGTGCACATTTAGGACACACACACACACACACACACACACACACACACACACACACACACACAGACAGACACACACATGATTTTGGTAAATCCTTGCCCTGGGGAAAATAGCTATCGGTTTGGCTTTCAGAAAAATACCACTATGGCCTGGAAGATGCTTCACAGTTCTGTGTGTCCAACAATGAAATAATACAGTACTTCTTCCCTCCTCTAGTCAAGACAAATCAATGAAATTACTTGAACAAGTAATTTTCACCACAAAACAAAATGATGTGAGTTTGATAAGTTTTTTTTTTTAAAAGAAAAAGAAAAAAAAAGTAATATAGTACCTGATGCTCCATCAAAACCTTCCCGAGACCCCTTGTTAGCAGCCAGCTAACAGCATAGCAGTGGATGTGAAACAGAACCTGAACCAGACTGTCCACACACCTCAGTAAGTTAAACTTTTATTATCACCATGAAAAAATCAAATTACATCAAACAGTGGCAGAATAAAATTCTGCACAAATAAGAAGGTGAATACATCATATTAAATATAAACACACTTCTTTGTGGTCATATTCATAGACACCTAGGTTTCCACTGTGTTGACAGCCAAACACAAAATCAAGCCCAAATGTGTTTTAAGCTTTCAAAGCCTTAAATTTGGATTTATGAAGTGTCAAGTATGTTTACAGACCTGAAGAATAAATACAGAGCTGGATGTGGGGCTGGAACACAATAAAAAGGGTCATAATCAGAGGCTTTATAGGTTTCTGCTCATCTGGTTTAAATATGGTATCAAACTACAGGTCCTCAATGCCAAGGTGTGTGTGTGTGTGTGTGTGTGTGTGTGTGTGTGTGTGTGTGTGTGTGTGTGTGTGTGTGTGTGTGTGTGTGTCATTGCATCAAATGCATATATTTAGACAGAAAGTGTGTGATAGATGTCAGACTCGGATGCAAACTGCGTGTGTTTTGGTGATGTATAAATGTACACACATAAACTCTACTGGCGTTCTTTCTGTGCGAGGTTAACATGAATGAGAATATCTTTTTGTGTTCCTGTCCACTTTGGACACAGCTGTGTGGTGGTGATGGGCGTCAGAGCTGCTCGGAACAGGAAGTCTGTCAGCCAGAACAACAATGACTGCAGCCATGACCCACTCCACCCTTTGCCTTATCCTGGTGTGTGTGTCGGAGATAGAGGGGAGCAGAAGAGGAAAAAACAGGGAAAGTACACCCATTCATCATCTAAACATACACCAGGGGTGGATATAAACCTGCTATAGGTTCTGTGTTCTTAAATTTCAGTCTACTCCCTCCTCCTCTTCTCCTGTCTCTGTGATTTCTCTCTTTTTCTTTCTGTCTCTCTTTCAGCCGACCTCTCTGCTCCCTCTCCCCCTCACAAGCTCGGCGTGGCTGACTCCAGAAACCAGAGCTCTGGAAAATGTCCCACATACTTGTCATTCTTCCCTACCTCAGTCAGCACGCAGCAACACACGCAAGGCTCTTAAATGAGCTGACTGGATATCACCACCATACTTGCCATCCCTCCTCCTCCTGATCACTCATCTCACAGCCTCGCCTCTTCACATTTTCTGGACTGTGCTGCCTTTCTCACTTCAGCCGTTCAGTGTGGACAGGTGACAAAAAAAACAGGGATGAAAGTAGATATGGATAAAGCTGGGGAACAGAAGTGGGTGGCTGACACAGGCTTACTAATTGTATTGATATGTCTCATCAAACATACATCAGTTTGACAGGATGCTGTAATACTTGGGAAGATCAAAGTTTTCATTTTCATGTTCAAACTAATTTGCATCACCAGGACAGTGTGGGTGTTTGATCCTATTTTCAATTAAATGTTGCCGAGTTCTGATTAGAGCTCAGACATTATGTGAGATCAACTTTTTGGAAGTGTTTCAATTCAAATCAGAGAGGATCATAAATGATAAAAATAAAGACATGTCTCGTGTGGGAAAACCTCTTCTGGAAGATGATGCGGTTTTTGTTATGGGACTATGGAAGCGAGTTTTCTCACTGGTGAAAATCAGGTCAAATACTTAATAGGAATCACATGAGTGTGATTCTGCCTTGCAACAGCATACGCACAGATGGGGTGACATAAACGGCAATAAAATTTGTGAACATAATCTCATGTCTTTGCTGGGCTGAGACCTTGAGAAGAAGACAACAATGAAAACATTAAAGTTAAAAACTTTAAATTTGGTGTCTGAATCTGTGATTCTGTGTGTAACTAAACATGAAACTTTTTGAAAATTTTTGGAACTTTTCCTTTGTCAAGCTAGTAATATTCAAGAGAGGAATAACTGCAAAATTTAACAGAGGCTGATCAAAATCTGAATCTAAATGGCGTAGGAATATGTTGCTCCAAATACAAATAGAATTACACATGACAGCACATGGAGATATGGCAGCTTTCTGCTGGGAATACATGCTTTGGAAATTGCATATAGATTTATAGCCAGCGCCAGAGGTCTTCCAGTTGTTATAAAGGCTTAAAATTGGACTGAAGAGACAGTGAAACAAAGCTGGTGTGCTAATATGTGGGGACAAGTAGAGAAAGGTAATTCTTTCTAAAACTGAAGAGTTGATGTATGCAGGCAATAAATAGAAAACCAGAGGGAAAATTGAATTGCCGAGTATTTAATTATTTTGAACCACTAAAGCTATTCTCCTGAAAGCAATATGGAAGACAGGAACAGTACTGCTGTCCCTTGCTTTTCCTTTATGCCCACACCTCCTCTCCAACCCTTCTCCTTGCCCCTCACTCTCTTCCTGGCTTTCAACCGTCATCCTTCCTTCACTCCTTCCTTTCTCTTTTTAATGGAATGAGAAGTGAAGGGAGGAAGGAAAGAGCAGAAATCTGTTTCCAAAGAAAACAGGGAAAACAACTTTGGCAGGAAGGTGTTTCTTTAAGCCGCAAATTGACCAACACAGGCATGATAGGGTTAATGGTTAATGAATCCCATTTGAAGACAGTGTCTTCGTTTGAACATCAACTAGGAAATGCAAATCTCATGCAAATGTGGCTCGTATTCAAAGCGTACTGGCTCAAACATCGCTACCCTCTGCTCCTCACCTTTACAATTGCACCAGCATGTGCTCATATCTTTTAGGGATGATAGAGCAGCAGGCCTAAAGGAAGACCAAAGAGGAGGTTTATGGATGTAGGGAAACAGGACATGAAGGTAGTTGGTGTGAGAAGAAGGTGCAAATGACAGGGTTAGATGGAGGACATTGATTCGCAGTGACAACCCCTGAAGGGAAAAGCCGAAAGGAAAAAAATATTTTCCAAACACAAACATTTCTTTTAATAATGTTATCAATGTGCAGCTCAACATCTTCCTGTGAAACAGACTGATCACACAGAGACATGTCACTAGAAACGCATCAGCAGACTGTTCATATAAACTTTAGCTTTCTTATGGTATGGCATTCCTTGTTTGCATCTTCTGCCTCATGTCACACATTTCTATCGGTTTTAAGGTGTTCATAAAAGTTCAGTTATATCCTGTACTTCCTATATCACTCAGATTTGACTGCATTTTCACACAGGCAGCCCTGCAGACAAATCATGCTGTTTATGCTTGGTGCGCTTTTTAAGTTTTTTAGAAAACAAATATTTTTGGGGTCTTCAGGAGTTGTTGAACAAGTTGATGGGTAATAGAAGACCACTACTCTTGCTGATGCTACCATAAGCAAGGAGGATTGATGCAGATACAGACAAAGACACAAACAGATGTAAAATCATTGCAAAATATATATTTGATCTATGTCCTTTGCATTTTAGTTGTATCTCTGTTCAATGGCAATGCGAGATCAATGTGTTCCTGCATCTGCTTTCATGTTTGTTTTATTAAGCACGTCCCCATCCTTCTCTTTCCATCCATCCCAGATTCATCCGGGAGGCAGATGCTCAGTACCAGAATTATCACATCAATCAAAGGATAAATATGCCCCAGACCTGGAGGCACCTGGTTCTCTCTTTGCCTCTTCGTCTGTCACACTGCTTCAACCCCTATCTTTCAATATACAAATACAGTATATAAAAATAAAGGAACAGTATATTTTAAATTGTTTTTGTACTTAAATTGAGATTTTTTTAGGAGCTTTAACATTTAAAACAAAACAGCCATGCTCTGTGTATAAGCCACCACCCTTACATCTCCTCTCTTTCTCTCTCTCTGAGCCACACATTTATAAATGGGATTTATAAATTATATAAATTTATGAATTGGATCTACATTAATCCCAGTGTTTCCTTTTACCCATTATTAAAATAAGTTCATGATCTGCAGTATGAACTCATCATAGTAAGTAGTCACAGAAGATTAGTGAGCTTGTAAGGAGCGATGGAGACTAAGAAAATCTGATACGTTCATTCCTTTTTCAATTTACTTATTCAAAGGCTTGAACCACTTTTTGTCCAAGAAACCATAGCTAACCAATTTATTTTATGTAAATTCCTACAGAGAAGTTTTGTAGTGTGTATCCTCTCCTTGTGATCACTTTGTTACAAGTGGTTTAAATGGAAATAATAGAACTAATAAAATTTAATGCACACTCCATCAGCTTTCAGATAAAGATGGAATGAAAAGGGAGATTAGTGAGAGGCATGCAAAAGTCAGAAAACAACAGGACTATCAACTGAGTCCAGCCCACATTTGTAGTGTTACCTGGCACATTCTCATCTGATATCTACATTTTATTCTCCTGACAACTTCACAAATGCTTTGTGTAGCCTTGTTGACAGAGGTATCAATCCCATTTAGTGCAAAAGTATTTACCTCTCACCTTCTTATCACAGCAGCCACAGCATTCAAGTATGGAAGATGGGGAGGAAAGGCCTGGCTGAGAAAAGGGGGATTTCACGCTAAGGGCATGTGTCCTTTTAAGATGTGTAACCAAAAACTTTCCAAACAGTCATGAACAAAATAAATGAAAAAAAAATTGACCCACTGCTTCTGTGGTCGGTTGGTTCTAGTACTATTACTCATTCCACGTTTCAGAATCACAGCAATGAGTCCTTAAAATGCTTTTCAGAGAAAGTGTGTCATGAGCTGCTAGTCACCTCCTTTCAGGAAATGATTAGTATCTTGTTTATAGATACCGTACATGTACATAGCGCTTTCTTCTTAGTACTTACAACTACTATCTACTATGCTGCCAAAACAGCAACAACTATCTAAAATTACAAAATGATCCTCTACTGTTTTCTTTCAAAATGTTCCTTTCTCTGACAATCAAATGTTTTTCTCCCTTATCAAGTCCAATGTGATTACAGACCCTCTGTACTATGGCACCGTGTATAGCTGTATTCCTCTGAGTCCAAGGCTCAGTGGACTTGACATCTGATTACATTATGCCAAAGCCAGTGATGTTATGAAGACAGAAAGAAGCAAGAGAAAGGGAGAGAGAGCAGACAGATGAGGAGTGATAATGCTTTAATACACAAAAATTTGTATATTAATTTCACTACCGAAACACAAACACACATATAGTGAATGTAGTGACAAACCAATACAGGGGAGGGTAAATGAGTGGTATGATGTAATTAAAAAGGAACAGTTTGCACCATAGGCACTAGGATCAGGTGTATCAGTGGCCTCAAATGTCATGACGTCCTTCAGTGAAAAACAATCAAGTTTTCTCTGTCAGACATGAAACCCCGACAACAGGGCTATAAAAGGTCACTGTGTTTATTCCATGTTAATAATAGCTTAAACTTGAGTGAAATGGAGTTGGACTTTCCAACATCACACAATGACGTTGCTTTTTTGAGGCACAAAACAGGAAACGTTCAGCTAACTCACAAACTAAACACGGTGTACATCGATCTACAGTATGTTGGACACAGATTAACACTGAAGGTTCCATGCAAGGCTAATCTTCCAGCATTTATTGAATATCAATGTGTATAACATCAATAATTATACAGCATCAGTGATTACAGAAATCAGCCTAAAGTGTGTAGATCATCAAAAAAACCTTCTACTATTTAAAAACAAGCAGCCTAGACAAACACTGTACTTCCTCAGAAGTCATCTCAACAAGACAGAGGTTTGCTGACATATGGCCAGAATCTGTCTTTGTATGGAAGCGCAGGATTCTGTGAACGTAATTTTTAAATGAGAAAAACTTTGCGCTTTATCAATTAAAATAAGCACACAGATCGTTTAGTTTCACAAAAATGATCAATCTCAAATATGTCTATGCACTGTAGATTATGACTGACCTCCAACAAACACACACCATATGAACACACAATGAGTGACCCAGAGGCTTGGTTTCCCATAAGTAGCACCCTCTCTCTGAGAATCGAATTACATTTAAAGCCCTACAACTCAAAGACAACTAGCTAATTATGGTATCTGTACACCCCCCCCCCCCGACAGGCATGCTTTTTCCATGCTATGTGTACATCAGTTGTGTACAATGTTCAGATACCTGACCCAGTTCTTTATCCATGCTATTCCTCTACATGTCTACATGTCCACATTAAATGCAGTCATTGCTAAAAAAAGATTTTTGCTCAACCTTTCTGCTCATTTACCAGTCCCCTTCTGTGATTTAACTGAATTTATTCTCTCTAATTGGGTATTTATTTATGTTACAAATCACTCTGGATTGGTACAACATATACAAAATCTGAATATATTAAAGTAAAAACGCAAGTAAACCACCTCCCACATGCATACTCTTTCTTTTAAGTCTTTTCCCATGGTACACAATTAAGTGGATGATCTCAGTTCACTCAATTGTGCCTTCGATCTATAGCAACTGCACAAAAGTTTGGTCAAAATACATCAGCTCACAACATGAATATACATATAATGTAAATAATTTACAGATAACGTAAAAGAGAACATACCTCTGCTTTAATGTTGGTGAAGGAACTTAGTAACACAGACACTGGTTCATTCTCTGCTTTAGAGCTCCTTCCTGACTCTAAGACGGAGTCTGTGGGACAAGCTGTGGGCAATGGCTGGAGTCTGTCGTCTTGGGTCTTACAGGCCAGTGGGTGACACGCCTCAGTCTGAGTAAATAAGCTCTGTAGCAAGCCTGGTTCAAGTTGGTCTAACACATGATCTGTGTACATGACTGAAGGGAAGTCCAGTGTAGAACCATCTGACTCCCAGTCACTGTCTCCTGCCATAGACCCAAGGACAAATTCTATCCCATCCATCCCAGACTGGGTCCCTTCAGAGTATGAGTCTAAATCCAGCTCCTGAGACTCCTCACAGGGGGAAAAGACATCGGACGGGCCAGGCAGGAGACGTTCAGGTGCTGCCATGTAAACAAAGCTGTCAGGGGAAAGGATGGTTCCCTCCACTTCTGGGTCCATGCAGGATGGAGGTTTGGTTACAGGACTTGGGGGAATCGAGTCTTCGAGTGGAGATGGAGGACAGTCACTTGGGTAATGGGGAGGCAAAGACACAGCCAGGTAAACAAAACTATCTGACATCACAAATGTCTCTGAGTGTTTAGCATCTAGCCCAGCACCTTGAGAATCTGATAGAGATGGTGACTGACTTAAAGAGAAAGAAGGTGCTGAATGAGCATGTGAAATAGGAATAGAGTCTGAATTTGGAGTACTACTTTCCACTTCTGCTGTAGTTTCCAGATCTGGACCTTGTTCATGCATGTCCAGTCCAGAAACCTCATCTGTTTCTGAAGATAAACCCTTCTCATCTGTGTCACCAGATACTCCTGCAGAAAGCGGTGATGGATAATTTTGGCAGATGTTTTCAAAGTCAAAATTGTGTGTACACTCAGTGTTAATTTCATTTTCTACTGTGTGAAGAGGTCCAAGAAAGTGGTTGACGAGAACTCCCTCATTACTGTCAAAACTTGGCTCAGATTGGTCATACATGTCCCACTCTGTTCCTAACTCATCTTCCTCTTTCAGTTCTCCTGCATCCTGCTCAATGTCCTCCTCCAACTGCTCCACCTCCCCAGCATAAGGGTTCAAAGGGCTTTGAGATGGAGTGGATGTTCTATGTTCACAATCCTCACCATCGTGGTCTGAGGTTGCCCCACTGTCTGGGTCTACTTCAGTCTGTCCATGCTTCCCATTTTCACATTCTGTCTGAGTCATGTCACTAATACCAGTTTTGTCAGGTTGTGACACGTGGACCCCACTAGAGTCTGACTCCAGTTGTTGACCAAGAGCAGAGTCTGTTGGGAAACTCGTCTCCTCATCTTCTACCTCTGTCTTATCCCCATTGCAGTCAACATCACATTCCTCATCAATGAGACAATGTTCCTTTTCACAATCTTGCGCTCTTGCCAAGTCAAAGTTTGTAATCCGTTTCATGTGATCAAAGAAATTTGAATCTGAGTCTTTTGTAATATTCTCTAGGTTTGGTACAATGCTATCAGACTCTACAGAGTCAACTGCATCTATAGGAAGAGTTCCTTCAAAATCTACCCAAACAGTGTTTGTTTCTTCTCTCTCCTCTTCCTCTTCCTGTAAACAAGGAAGGGTGTATGGATCAAAAGGCTCGGGGTCTACACTCATCTCCTCCCCCTCCTCTCCTTCATTCTCTTGACATTGCCTCTCTAGCTCAAGGAAGAGGTCATCTGACTCAGCCTCTGAGCTGGGGCAGGGTGAGACACTAGGTACCCCGGAGCCACCAAACCCTGTTGGAGGAGTCAACAGCGGCCAATGTCCAGAAGAGCCAGATAAATCCCACCTCTCTGATTCCAATGTCTCCCTATCCCAAGACTGGTCAATTATGTCCCTGTTGTCTAATTTAAGAACTGCCTCCCACTCTCGTTCCTCCCTCTGAGCTCTCTCCTCCTCTGCTTTATGCCATTCCTTTTTCCATGTCTCTTCCTCCACAGTCATTTTCCTGCACTCTTCCTGTTCTTGTTCATCAAGCTCTGCAAGTATCCTGCGTTCATCCTCCTCAAATTTGAGCTCAGATGCTGTGCGTTCTCTAAGCTCACTGCCCTGGGCTCCCCAACCAAGCAGGCCCTCATCACCCCCCTCCTGACTGATACAGGGGGAGAGAGGCAGTCCCCCGTACACTAAGTCCTCCTCCTCCTTCAGGAATGGAGATGGGGGGTCTATGAGATAAAGTGACTCTTCATTCATATTGCTTTCCTCACCCAATAAGGGGGGCAAAGGAGGGAGTACAGGGAAGTTGTGCCTCAAACCAACATGGGTTCTTTTCCCTGTTGTTATACTACGAGGCCAGGTGCGGGCCTTTGTAGGAGGACAGAAGACTGGTTTAGGTGGTATGAGGGGAGTATTGTCCTCCTGGTCTGGGTCCAAAAGAGGAGAGTCCCTCTCTGAATCTGAGGTTTTCACCGACTCCACAGGATCCTCTGGGATCAGTCTAATTCCAGCTTTAGAAGAACTGGTGGTCCGTCTGTGCCCCTCTCTTTTTATCTCTACCTGTCTGGATATACTGGGGCTATGCTGTGGTGTATTTCCAGGAGCCTGGGATGCTCCAGTCTGCCCGAGTGCTGGTAAATGTTCTTTGGAAGGTGATGGCACCACTTGGGTCTGCTTGCGTTGCTTCTGCAGCACAGAATGAACCTGCTTTTGCCTGTTAAGGGGATGTTGATGGGGAGGAGGCACAGGACTTATGGTGGGTCCAAAAGAAGGTGAGGAGGACACTGGAGGAGTTTGGGGTGCAGATGATATGGGGGAAGGGGTATAAGGAGGTAAGGAAGGAGTTGATGATGTAGGGGTGGCAGGGGGGAGGTGAGCCGTAATGGGCTGAAGAGGAGAGAGAGGAATCCCTGCCCCAGACAGACGCTTTTCTGCTCCTTCAACAGATGAGACCTCAAGCCTCTCAGCAAAGTCTGGATAACTTGGGGGAAGAAAAGCTTTCCATGAGCGACGATTCGGATTGTCCCTCCTTTCACCACCTTGATGACGTCTCTTGACCACTGCAGCTACTCCACCTGAGGATGATGGGGCAATAGGCAAGCCTGAACTTACAATGCCAACTGGTGGTGATATTATCTGAGGATCACCAGTCAACTTTAAGGCATCAAAAATCACTCTTTCATCTAGTTTCTTCACTCCAATATTATCTGCATTCCTGGAGACAAAAACTCCACCTAAATCAGCTCCAATGGTGCCATTGCTGGAGAGTGTACTTCCCTCTCCTCTCACTTCCCCACCAGAGCCTAAAGTACTCCTAGAAGGTTGACACAGTTTGGTCCCTTGGTCAATCTGTTCATTGATGCGCATAGTATCATATATGGATCGCTGGGGGACATAGCAATCCTCTATGTATGCTTCATCCTCGTCTCCTTTTCCAAGACAGCGGGGGTTCTGCCTCAAGCAGTCCGGACGGCTTAGTGGCTTCCCCATGTTGTCCTTAACACTTCTGGTGAGCTACCACAAAAATCTTACTGTTTAAGTTGCAGGCGTAGTAAATTTAAATCAAAAATAGTACACAGAAAAGGGATCTTTGTGAAAAAGAAATTGCTTTATAAAATGTCACCAGTCCAGCAAAATCACACAATCCATTTGATTGTAATTCACATTATAAAAATATATATATATATCACCCACTTCTATGTATGTCCTTTTCTTGCCTGTGACTTCCAGAGCAGTGCATTTTCTTGGTCTTTTTGAGATGCTGTATGACATCAGCAAGAGAGTGAAAAAGACAGCCCTCCCCCTCACCACCATATTAATCACCAACGCTGTTTATCTGAAGGACTTCTAGGAATAAGGGAGAGGTAGAGGGATGAACAGAGGGACAAAGGGAAAGAAAGAGTCACCATCTCTCTGAGAAGCACAGGGTCCAACATGAGGTGAGTACCATCCAAATAACACCACTTTGTTTGGTTGTCCGACACAGAAAGTGCAGCTCTCCTCTCCATATTGATGCGCAGCAACTCATTCCTTAACTCCTTTTTGGTCTTGGTAGGCACCTGCCTCCTTCCTCTCCATTCTCTCTCCTCACTGTGGACAACTTCAACAGTCTCAGTGAGATGCAGGGATGGAAGTGTATAAGTCTCCTTTTAAGGTGAGAAATCCCACTCGCTGTTATATAAAAGAAATGCTGCGTGGGGTGCAAAGACTAGGACAATACTCCATGGATTTGCTTCACTTTTATCGTCCTTTGTTAAAAAATGTTCCCTGCAGACAGAATTAGTGAGAAATCCAGTAAATTAAAAACAGGAAAATACAGAAAATGTCTATCCATGAGTATGGAGGCAGGTAAAAACAACTCAATAAAAACATGAATATAAAAATCCCTTTACTGATTCATTGCAACTTTGTGGTCCAGTGAGTGCTCAGAGGGTCCATAGCTTTTCTTTTACCTTGTCTGTTCTGTCCTCCCATCATAAAAAATTTGGGCTTCGTGCCTGAAGGACAAGCCCTAATATTGTCTAAGGCATCATCATCAACTTAACAGTCCTCGTTAGAAAAAAACAATCTACTCCACCATCCATAAAATGGTTCATAAAATGTTGAATCCAGAACAAAGAGAGAAGCAGTCCATGTTTCGTGAAGAAATCCCAGTTAATTCCTTTTATCTTGCTTTCTGTCTCATCCTCAGATCAGCTCCAGGGGACAGGTGATACAGTAGATTGAAAGCAGGAAAGATATAGGAGGTGGGGGAGATAGGAGTAAAAGAGGGCATCTGGGGGAATTTGAAAAAGGGGGCAGGATCCTGAGCCAGCCTGAAAAGCAGGCAGGCGAGCTGGTTAGAGCAGTGAGTCGTGGGACTGGAACTTGAGGGCAAAGACCCAGACAACCCTCCAGTCCAAAGCTTGGACCCTCCAGTCCAAGCTTTGCTTTGCAGGCAGCGTCTTTCCCTTCAGCAGTTGACAACCCCAGTCCTTTTCACTCGTTCTTCTTGCCGTCTTCCTTTTCCTTCCTCTTTAACCCGCACTGAGGATGAAGCATATTGCCACGCAATCCCAGTTCCTCTCCTCTCTTTTCCCTTTCTTTCCGTTCAGACGTGTGGCCTTCCAAGCTTTGCTCGCTCTTTCTTTCACTCCCAGTCTCTGTTCTCAGGCCACTACACAACTGAAATGGTTTGCAGCTGCTAAAAAAAAATCTCCCTCCTTTCCTCTCACTCTCGCCCTCTTGTTGCTCCCCCCTCAGCTCTTCTCTCTCTCTCTCCCTCTCGCTCTCCTCTCTCACACATACACACACACACACTCAAACTCACCCTGCCTCCCTCCCTGCTCTCTTGCTGTTTGTGTTTGAATTCAGCTCCGTTTGTTCTGTTTCCTGAACTGGTATTAAAACACAGGAAGTGCTCCAATCATTCTGGCTTCCTCTCAACCCCTCAGAAAAAAAGGAAATAATAAAGAAAAAGCACATGAGATAGGAAAACGGGGTGAAGAGAGAGAGGAATAGCAGAGTTCAGCATCAATAGAGAGAGACTGGGTATGGAGACGGGGCGTGAAGACAGTAAGAGATATTCTGAGGATTTATCACGTTATCAAAGAATATCAGCTGATCATCACACCTAACAATCATATGAACAAGTAACAAATTTAAAAAAGCACCTCAAAAAAAAAAAAAGAGGGCTTCCATAAGCCAAGAATGTAGAATATAATAAAAAAAACGAACTCACTGTCCCATAGTTGCAAGAACTGGAGGGATGAGAGCGAAACCAGGGAGATACTGTAGTTATGTGAGATGGCTACAATCATCACAGTTCTAGAAACCACTCTTAATAGTCTGGAGGGAACTCCCTTCCAACTTTGCAGCAAATAACACTGTCCTCAGTGTGAAATGATTCGAAGTCAAACAAAAAGACAGAAAGCAGAACGGAGGGAGGGATAGAGGTAGAGAGAGGCGGGACTGTTAGGCGTCAGTAGAGAAAGGGGCTTATCAGCAATGAGGCATCTTTTTTTTTTTTTTTCCAAAAGCATTCATCCAGGATGGAGGCAGCGAGTTCAGTCCAAAATTTCCTCTGATGTCAGAGCTTTCTAGATGAGCCACAATCCTTGTTACATGCTAAAGTAGATATGGTAGCAACGAAAGAGCCGCCAGTATAAAAAATAAACTTGGAAAAGAAATAGACACTCACAAAAGTCTGTGATATTCACAGACTCCACTTGTGCATACCCGTCTGCACCTTCATTGAAACCCAATCCGACTGGGGAGAGTGTGTCAGAGCGAGGGGCCAAGAGGAAAAGGGGCTGTGCACAAAAAACTGAAGAGGAGGAGGGTGCTGTCTGCTTCTTTAGGATGCCACACGGATCCCCCGAACAGTTAGTCAGGGGGGAGGGTTAACGAGAAATGTGGCAACCTGCAGCCCCAGTGCAGAGGAAGAGAACTTGTTTATCTCTTTTTATCCACGGTTACAGACATCTCAGACAGTTGTCATTCTTCCTCTTCGTTTTATCCCTCCTGCCCTCCCGTCTGTTTGCTCAGAGCCGTCTGGCAGGAGTCCACTGATGTGAACCACAGCATGTCTGCTTTCTGTCTATTTCTTGTTCACTTGCTTGCCTTTAGATTTCTAACTCTAACGAGTGGAGCTCCCCTTTCTCAACTGTTGCACAGAGCAGCTCGTGGTCTGCATGTCAAACATGCTAAATACTCTACTCTTTCATTTTAACTGCACATCCTCCCTCCCAGTTCAATCCACCCACCCCCTCTCTGTCAGTTGCGCTGCAGCTGTCATTGCCGCGTCCCAGGCAAACGTCTTCATAGAAACAAAAGGGGTTTGTCACTGGCGTGCTACACACACCCACACACATATGCAGAGCTCACAAACTCTCGCGCGACCCGCGGCTAACTGACAATCTTCTTTAAACAGACCACAATGCATTTTAAATCCAAACATTCACAGATGTGGGCCAGCTACCAAGAGAGACGGGAGAGCAGGCAGCAGAGACCGAGAGGCTGAAGACATTAACAACAATCAGGCATAAAGGACAAAAAGACTGATGAACATTTTCTACTCATTTAATTTTCTCATCCAGTCTAAAGCCCACTGATGAGCAGAGTCATCCACCCATGACCCCTCCTAATCTGGTTAACCGGGATCTTGTGTGGATCTGCCCCTCCTCTCCTAATCATTTTTAGTCATTCCTCCGCTCTTACGACAGGTTTGAGAATCACAGCGCAGACTGACAGAAGAGGAGGAGTGGAGATTGTTAAAAGAGGAGGACAAGGATAACTGGAATAGTGGTTTAATTTTCCCTGAGGGGGTCATACTGTGGACTAAAACTCTACTGGCTCAGTGTTGGATCACAGCATCCACTAAATTGCCTGCTAATCATGTATAATACCAGTGTAGCTTTGCCTAAAAGGTAAAGTCTCATCTTACTGCTGTCTGTGTCTGGAGGCAAAAAGCCATTGAATGCATGTAAGTGGCATAAATACGAGCACAGGTGGATGGCAGAAACTTGTTGACTTTACTGGGTTGTTTGTTTGCTCATGGGGGAACACCTGTCGACAAGAAATATTTATTTTTCTGTCTCTCTTTCCTTCTTCCAAAGACATAGTAGATCCATAATCCCTACAAAACAGTGTCATCTACTCACACTTTCTTGTTCAGTGTCTTGTTTTTCAGTATCTTTCCCTTAATCGAATTCTACTCCCCCGTCTGTGGTATCCTGGCAGCAGGAAGAGTCTAGCAGTCATTTTTGATTTCACTTGGTTTTTCCTCTACTAATCCTTCCTCCTCTTTTCCAACTCTCTTGAGTAGTTTTATATTAACTAGCAGAGCCTTTCATCTGTCTGCGAGTGTATGTGAAAGCATTTATTGTTCTCAACCTTCCGAAGGCAGACAGACACAAAGAGATGAGGAAGAACATCCAACCTCCAAGCAAATAAGGCCTGTACCTCAAGCGCCATGCTGCGTAAGTTCAATAAAAACAGCAGTCAATCATCTGATGTTGAGTCGCCACTTCTGATCATAACGGGATAGTCAGACTTTGCCGATTTAATGTCTGATTTGCTGATGGTGTGCAGGTGGGGGCTGGTAAGGAGCCTCTTTTTAATTGAGTAGAAAATAAATCTGCTCGTGCACACACATACTTTTTGACAAATCAACCCTCACACCACCACCGAGCCCCCGTGCTGTGTTTTCTGCTGACGGTCCACGTTACATATGGAGTTTAATGTCTATGTACAATTAATGCACGAGGAACCTTCCACATTCCAAACACTTAGGAGGTTAACTCTCTGCTCCAATTGGAACCACTTGGTGAGTCTTTGCGCGATAAATATAGCCTGACCCTCCTTTCTTTCTTCCATTGACCTTCTCTTTCTTGCTCTCCCACACACAGACCAAACATCACCTATGAGGTTGCCTGCTGGAAGGTCACTGCCTGAGGTCATCTCTCTTTTTCCTCACACAACCTCCCCATCGCTTTTTACACCTCCCACACATCCACACACCCACCTGGTTCTCCTTCTTACTTGATCTTACACAACTAGAGTACAATGAAGCATCAAAGGTCTCTTGTCTGTAGTTCTGTACTGATGCTGGAAGCTGGATTTATTTTGACGTTTATTCCATTTGTACAGTCATTAAAAATTTTTTAAGTTCAAATATATACTTAAAAAATAGTCTGTATCATCAGTCTTATTCTTAAAAGGGCAGGTCTTTCATCAAATGTACATAAATAATAACAATTATGTCACCCTTAAAAGATGTATACTTTTTAAAATATATTTCATATGCAATAAAAAATATGACACATCATCATATTTAGTTTCATCTGATGATAATGATGTAAAATTAGTCTTTTTTGTTAAAAGCTACATGCTATTATGAGCCTATATCAAAATGAAATTTGGGATTCTGTGGACAGAATAGATTTTGAAATCTGACCAACATTTTTTTATTTGTGGCTGCATGAAACATTCCTTTTTCTTTACATTATTAAAACAGTTAAGAAAGTCAACATCTGCCCAAACTCATCTCAGGAAATGGATCTAACTTGAACTGTAGGAGGGAAAGGAGGAAAAAGGAGAGTGAGAAGGAAAGACAGCGCCACAGAATGCCTTGTCTAATTGACACCAGCTGAAACAATACAGAAACTCAGAGTGGAAAGTCACGCATGCGCAAGTACACATACACACATACACACACACACACACGTGATTCCAGACATACTGAGCACATATAATCCAAAGCTGCAAAAATCAATTGTTTCTCGATCAGACACTGACACATTCGGAGGGGTGAGAGATGTGTAACACCTGCCTGGATGCATTTTTAGCACCTGCCAGTAGGCTACTGGAAAGTTTAACCAGATGAATCGGGTTATGTGATTAGAGAGAAATGATGTTCGTATGACCCAATCCACTCCTTGGAGTGATAAAATTAATTTAGAGGTGGAAAAAAATAACTTGCAAACACTAACACAGACATACAAGTAGGGCAAAACAGAAAAAGACTAAAAGGACAGAAAGAAAACTAGAAAAATATAAAAAAAATTTTTTTATTTTTTTTAAAGTAAAAAGGGCTGTGGTTTGTTTGAGATGGATTAGCCAGTGAGTCACTGGAGGGTTACTGGGCTCTGACACATTGAACTCTTCTGACCGCACTCAACTTGAGAATTAGAATAACAGGTCAACTTTTAACTATAGGTCTTATTCTGCTTGCAGTTTACAGGGACTATGTACAATGCTGGATTTCAACTCCGTAGAATGAGTAACACACCAGAGCATTTAAACTAAGCAGTAACCTTTAGACATGCAGTTTGAAGCTGGAACTTAAGATGCCTCTTGATTTATGCTGATATTTTCTCAAATTCTGCTAGAACCTATGGAGGGGTGGTGCAAGGCTCAGCCAAGCTAAACAGGAAAGTTTGGAGGTGAGTATTCTTTACTAAAATGTCTTATTTTTTGTTGTACCAAACTCTAAATATACTTTAACATGTAAGCTGCTATCTAGGTGAAAACAAATGTATGTTCCAGCTTTACAGCAGCGGCCAACAGACAACCAGAGAGCAGTTGGCTCACTTTGGCTCGACTTCTACTCCCATCATTAAAATAGTTGCTGACACAGTTGGTGTGGTGAAGGGCAGTGAGTCACCGAATAAAAGGATGTCCAAGAAGGAGGAACTGGAAGATGATGAGATGGAGAGAATAAGACAGAACAAAGGAAGATAAATAAGAGATAGGAGAATGTGCGAGGTGGCCGGGAGAGAGAGATGGATAGGGTGAAAACAGGGGAGTCATGCAGCCATGATTTAAAGGAGGATTTTCACAAACGCATGTGCAAAAAAGACACACATAAGCCTCCTGTTACGCTGTCACAGGACTAACCAGCCCTTCCCTGGAATGTCCATCTGCAGCCACAGGTTCAGAGCCTCCTCACGTCTCTCTGCTAAAATACCAGAGTGTGTTTCTTCGCATGTGTGTTTCTCATCCCACCCAGACTATGTCAGCTGCTCAGGGACAGAGGGAGCCAGGGGCATGTAGAGGGATGTTGATGCCACACCCTATTGTGTGAGTGTGTGTGTATTTGTGTGAGGAGACAGCTGAGATTCCAGATTGCACCCAGAAAAAGACTGGAATTAGAATCATCCTCTGATGCAGAGTGCGCGCACGCACACACACAAACACCTACCTCATCGGCTTACAGAGCAGCCTAAATACAAACACGGATTCCACAGTAGCACATATGTGCAGACAGGACGGTCATGTGTGAACAGGAACATGATTAAAAGCAACACTGACCTGGAACAAAGACACTGGCAGACAGATCGACAAAACTTACACGACCACATTTACTCACTGCCTGAATCTCTGTACAAAAGTCACAGTCATTCACGCTCGCCAGCAACAAATTGATATTTTGGTTCCTTATGTGAGACGCAGTATTAAGGGATTGCTGATGTCCGTTCAGCTGTCAACACAGGCCAAGTAATAGCTTGTGTTTTACTCTATGTGGGCAACCGCGACCCAAAAGCATATTTTTATCCTTTATATCTATTTTCCTCAAATATATTTGTGGATGACCTACAGTCCAAACTGTTCCTGAACACATCCCATGTAGCTGCTGACAGACTGGAGCTGCTGTCCTGCTAATATGCTTCTTTCATGTTGAACTGATGCTTTTAAATATGATCACTTGAAACAGTAGACAAGAAAATTCAGAATGTTTAATATTGATAAATAAAAATTCGCAGACAATACTCAAAGAAATGAAAACACATTTTGCTACTAAACCGTTTTCATCTAATGTTAGAAACTAATTCATAAGCCATGTTCCCACTATGTGATGTTGGCTCTATTCAATTGTATCTAGTATTTTTTTGTTGGAGGACCATCTTGTTGTACGCGGTAAGTTTTATGAAAACGTGTAAGTTACAATTTGAAGGTTTTCAACATTAAAATTAATGAGTTCACAAACTCATAAATATTTCTCTCTTCAACTGATGAATAAGATGAAAATGAGCTTAAAAAGCCAGATGTTAGAATGTTAACGAAGGAAAATATATCCTGAATCTCCCCTTGATCCAGATCACAATGTGCCCAATCCTGCAACACAGTTTCAGGAAAACCTGTCGAGTAGCTTCTGTGTTATCCTGCTAACAGCAAACAGAACAAAACACTTAACCTCCTTTGCAGTGGTAAGAAGTCAAAGACAATAGAGAAGATTTTTAAAATTCCATACATTTGGTTGCAGTCAAAAAATACAGTGAGTACAGTCACAACCCGGCATTCCTGCATTACTGGCTGTGACAACCGCAAAATTTATTCACATGATCTGTCAGACAGCAGCGGTCCCAGATTAGATGACTGCTGGTTCCTGAACCTCAGTCTGAATAGATCCTGTTCAGGAAAGAACGCTCATTTCTGACATGAACACTCATGAAGAAGAAGCAGACAGAGAACACTGATCCGTCACTGACCCAACACCCCCCTGAGATCACTGTTGACAGGTTTAAAACATTATGGGACTACATCACCTCCTTCTCCCTTGACCCCTTATCCATGTCTGCCCCCCACCCCCAACACACACACACACACACACACACACACACACACACACACACACACACGTCTCAAGCTCCCTTCTCTTTGTAAGCATTGGCATGACATCATCCCTCTGGATTGGAAAAAGGGGGTCTATTGGGGGAGGGGAAGGAGGGCGAGGAGAGGGGAGAGGGGCGGCCCGGTCTGTTTGGGAGCCAGACAGACTGTTTAGGTTTGAAATGAGCCGAGCTGGATCAGTTACACAGAAATGGAGAGGGAGAGGGACAGAGACAAAGCGGGACAGGGGGTTGCTTCAAAGAGTGGAAGAAAGACACATTCACCTCCTTTTCTCTTCGTCCTACAACAGGGATAGGACAGAGATACTGCAGCACCATGAAAAAATAAAAATAAGAGTTTAAAAAGGGTCGGACTGAGGACAAGACCAATACGTTGACAAAGAGTCCCTGGATTCCGTCCTATTGTTTCTGGTCTTTCTGTCCACAACCATAAGCTTGTCTCCTGCTCTTCATGACCCAGTGACATCTTTCTCCACATTTTATCTATTTATTCTTTCCTTTTTTTCGATTCTCTGCTATCCTTCCTTCTTTGCCTTCCTATAAATACTTCTCTGTCCCCAGATAGGGTGACAGACCATTTCTCCATGCTCTACATACTCTGCAGACAGTGAGTATCATACATTGTCTGTCCGCATGTAAAAGTAAAAGCTTCATCAGTCTGATAACATTAAATTTTAACAGATCGTTGTTAAAAAATACATGAAAAGAAAACACAACAGAAAACTTAACAGGTCACACTTTCAAACTACAAGAGTATTGAAGATACAGTTTAAATTTCCTATAGATATGGTCTAAAACAATCCACCCTGTCTCGTTACAAATAGATGCATCACTGAATAATCTTAATAAAAATGTCTAACTATTTAATGAAACACATTTTCCACCAAATATCTCATTTAAGTTCCTCTAGCTTGGACTGCGTTGTGCATTAAATTTAAGCTGGTCCAAAAATATCATGGAATTTGCTTAAAATACTAATATTTTCAATTAGTGCAGAAATGTATAAAAAAAGGATAACAACGCCGGATTTAATGAGTTCTTTTGACTGTATAGTTTTTCTATATAGAACAGAATAAACATTTTAAAAAATGTTCAGTTTTCTTTTAATGCTGTAAAAAAATCTGTCTAAAATATTTCTGATTAGTCCATTTGCAGCATCATTTGCAGTTCATATATTAATCTACTAATTGGTGGGATTCATGTAAATCATTCTTTGTCTGATCTGGCTCTCCTCAAGTGCAGCCTATTTAGCTCTTCACAGCTCTCAGTCTCTCTGAATCACTCTCCTCCCCTCATCCTTCCCTCCTTCTCTCACCACCTCTTTATCTCCTCTCTCTGCTCTATCTCACACATTCACTAAGCTCACTCTCATTAAGAGATTGGCGAAGTGGAAACAAAAGACACGAGCAGACAGTGTGGTTTTTAGACAGAGAGTAATGAATACATTTCATTTAGCATCCATATTATAAAAGAAGAAGAAGAGAGATTGAACAATCAGGGGGAGGAAATTCTTTGATCCTCCCACACCTTAAGTCCTGTTAGCTCCTTGGGACACGAGCAGAAGTCCTGCTAAATGTCTGTGTTAAGAGTCAGGCCATACAGATCATTACTCAACTTCAACAGTGTCCTCAGAGCGTTGTGACCAATGCAGATTAAGAAAGAGAATGTGTGCAGACTTTTTAGCTCCCACATTCAGATATAGTTTTGAAATGAGGATCGGATATTACAGCATGCTAAGAAAATGTGCTTTTCAGTAACAGCAATTATTCTGAAAGAGTTTCCTGCACCCATAAAACGAGCTGTGGAGTGGAGGTGCCGACACAGTGCATTCCTGAGGACAGATTCAGCATGTCTTTAGACGGTAAAAGGGGATTTCTCTTTAAATGCAGAAACACAGTGAACTCACTTTAGGTCTAAATGCTCACATTCCACAGGAAGAAAATAACATATCTCAATGATTTTTTTTTGTGTGGAGTCTGATTTTGTTCTTTTCTCATTCCTCAATTTATCCCAGTATAAACATGTTCACATTGTGACCACATGACTCTGTAAACACTGACTTTCCAGAATTGGAAGCATTGATGTGTTTTTGTGCACCCACTGTTGTATAAAAATTCCTCCATTTATTTTAACAAAAGTTAATTATGGGATAAAATTACAATCATACTCCTGTTTGTCCTGTGTTTATTGTCTTTACATGAGGAGGACGGGTCATTGACTATTATATAAATGTTTTCAAACTGTTTCATTTTGGTGTAAGCCCTTTACAACTAGGGGTACAATATACCATTCAAACTTGCTTAATTTCATTTTCCAGATAACCCATAACAACTTGCAAATTTTAAATGCAGGATGATAAAGTAAAGTAAGTCATTTCATCTGCAAGATTTATAAACCCAAACTAGCTCATTTTCTAAACTGTGCCTTTAATTTCTGTGTAGTTAATTAAATAAAAACAAGTTTGCAAGTCCATTTGCATGCACCCTTCACAGATCAGACTTACCTCCTGGGCACGACGTCCTCAAACAAGTTTGACACACAATGATTGGAGGAAAAACCAATGACATTTGAAATGTAGTGATGCTGACCACAAAGAGGGGAAACGAAAGGACGGTATAACATTTAGACTAATGTCCATCACCACCATGACATGGCTATCAGTTCAGAACTCCAGAAGGATTAGCATCGTGAAGTGTGTGTGATTGTGCCATGGTGAGAGAGACTGTTTGTGCATGAAGGAAATCTGAAGAGATACTTGCAACTGTCCTATCAAAAAAATATCTTTTCACTAAGAGTTCAACAGCATTTCAAAGAGATGAGGTACCCAACAGACAGTCCTCACACACACACACCTCACGGTCTGTGGAGCGACGGCCACAGCTAAAACATGAAATGTCACGACTCATAAGACACACAGCTGTGCTCTGAATCAAAACTACGCTGAACAAGTTCTGATTAACTGTGCAATGTGAGTGTGAGTGTCAATGGTGTGAAGGAACACAAACACAAGCTTTTCTCTCTGAACTCAGATGGTTTTATGTTCCTACAGTTCAGAGCAAACTCACACTCAAACAAGTCAGTACTGTCACACTATCGAAGAAAAACCATGAACCAAATGAGATTATAAGGAAAGAGGCTATGAGGAACATAGTGTACTGTAAAATCAGATTTCAGTGTAATTGTCCAATATTTGTAACACATAAAGTGATCACTGACACAAAGCCACTTCACACATGCAGGCATTCAATGAATAAACAAGGAAATATCCAGCAAAAGGCGTCCTTACCTTGAACTCCTGCAGCTGCTGTTTGATCATCTCCACCTCTGTGCCAACCATGCTTTGTGAGTTCAGCCCCTCTTCGGCCCTTCCCAGCAGGCTTTGCAGCTCAGTCAAAAGCTTGTAGAACTCCCCAACTTTCTCAGCAGCATCTTCGATCTGGTCCAGCTTGGCCTGGCTGCGCTCACTCAGCTGGACAAGAAAAAACAGAAATAAAAGATTCGTGTCCGGTTGAAGGACTATAACTTTTACACAGAAAATAGCCAATGTTATCATCATCATCTTCGATCATCCTAACCTTGCCAGCCTGGCGGCTCAGAGCCTCTGTCTCTCTCCTGAGGGCCAGCAGGTCGGGGGAGGAGCCTTCTTTGTGAAGCATGGAGGTGCATTCTGATGAGTGTCTATCTAGCTCTGTCCTGAGGTCGGCCAGACGGGACAAGAAGCTCTTCAGGGCATCAGCCTGAGAGGCCAAGGAGTCCACATCACGTCCAACTGGACTGAGAGAGTCCAATTCATCATCAAGGTCGGCAAGACGTGAGAAGACATCACGCACATGAGACTGGACCTCACTGACTCCCTGGAGACGGGACTCTAGGGAGCAGCAGCATTGCTCAATCTGATGAAGAAAAAACATACATATTTCATTGGTAAGGGTATCACAATTCAAAAATACAAAATTAAAGGTCTGAATCACCAAGTTGTTAAAAAGTCAGAAAAAAAAAAAAGTTGAATAAGAAACAGACAGTTTGTTACAAAATGGAAAACAACAAAATAAATGTACTGGTTTAAGGACAGTTTAAGTATTTCAAAAAGATTATCTCTATTCACCAAAATCATATTAAGATGAGCCTGGTGCTTTTTTCCAACCAAATCGGAACAAAATCTGGGGAAAAGAATAACCAATCCAGAATGTGATTCAACAGCAAGTAAAAATAGATTTAGTCTGTGTGCAAAAGGAAGTGTAGAGGCGTAATCTAAGAGGTGATCTGCATCATCTTCAACCACACAACAATGAAAATATTTTCTAAAAAAATAATTTTAGTGAATTGGTATCTAGTTCAGAGTAGAGCACGGGTTTATACAGAGTTAAGATCCTGTAACCATAAATGGAATATCTGTAGGCTGGATTGCTGACAATACAGATGCAATACAGTCAGTGTTAAATTCACTCGGCTCTGGTTTACATTTCAGTGTATGATCAAGTGTTGAATGTCCACAATGTCCATATATGACTAGTGAAAGTCAGACAGCCCGACTGTTCCGACAGCTATAGATGTTCTGCATTCTCTCACTTAAGACATTTATCTGCTCAGCACCAATACACACACAGTCACTACCCCTCACACACACTGGCCCTGGTTTAGCTGATTTATTTTCACTTCAGATGGAATAAATTATTGTGGTTACTTTAATCCATAATTGTTCTGACCTCTTGCATTGCTGTCTTTCTATATGGTCTAGTGTCAACTGCCTACAGGCCTCTTTGCTGTGTTAATATGCTGATGTAGTTCCTGTTTGATCTGGCATCCAGCATCGCTATCTGCAGTTTTCTAGAGAGCTTCTCATTCATATGACTTAATATGTGACACTATGTAGGGTTAGCAACACATTCACATTCAAATTAGTTTGTACCCTTATACATAAAATCAATCTTTATTTTCATGACAACAATGACTCATAATAATTCCATTTATATTTCATTTTTATTAGTTAATAGAAAAGATAATTTACCATTTCAATTTGCATTTTTTAGGCCCACCATGCAAAAGATTGTGATGTCACTTTTGGAGTTGTAACAAGGCCTGTGTTGAATGCTGGTAGGTTATGACAATGACTCTCTCAGGTACAATGACTCTCTCAGGAGGAGCAGGGGGGAGGTGGCGAGGTCAGCACGGGGTTGAATATGGATTTAATTTAATTTAATTTAAATTTAATTTTATACTGTTGTATATATATATATATAATTTATTTATTTTTTATACTGTTTTATATTTTAATTCAATTTTATACTGTTTAAATTTTATTTTATACTGTTTATATTTTAATACTGTAATATTTTTAAATTTTATACTGTTTATATTTTAGTTATAGTTTAGTATATAAGTCCTGTTAGTGCTGCATGTGCCTGTCTGTTAGTGTAATGTATGTCTTGTGGTATGTCCTGTGATGTCAATGTTTCCTTTTCTCCTGGTGTTTATCCAGTATTATTTGTTATGTAATGCCTGAGCAGTGGATATATGCAATTTCCTCCGGGATTAATAAAGTATCTATCTATCTATGCTCTGAGTAAATATATGAAGATTGGACAAAGGACTGCAAACCTGCAGCAGCATTCTATTTCATAATGACGAGTTGAAATTAGCTACATTGATAGAATTTTCGAGTTACGCAGAAACTTTTCTTTCAGGAAGTGACACTATTTCAAGCAAACTGGGTACATTCTCTAAGAGCAAAGAGATAAAACACAATGCAACAAAATCAAAAACAAAATCAAAAACAGACAGTACAGTTTAGGATATTTTCCTCACAAGACCTTGGATACACTTGAATCAAATTACATACTTCTGGGTTAGACATATTCCGGGGGCTATTCTTTAATTTGGGGCACTGCGGGGCTCACTGTCAGCCCATAAAAATAAGGGCATGACAACTTACTGATGTACATAGTTTTAGGTTTGAGGATATTAAAGCTCTCAGACAGGCCATGGCCTTTATATCCAATAAAAATAAACAAAGCAATTTCATATTCTTTATCATTATTTCATTAATTCATTCTGTTGAATCGTCATCTCATTTTAACATCACTCATCATGGGAGCATTCTTCACTGCTAAAAACCGCCATGCAGTCAAACGATTTGTCGTGACTCAGGCAGCGACATTCGTGGACGAGTCAATGATGTAAAGCTTTTTTCCAAGTTATTATGACTCTTCTAACTTCCTCCATGACTCACCAATGTTTTTTTAATGATTGGAAAATGCTGGCATCAGTTTGAGTAATTACACCAATGTCACGCCTGGAATTTATTTCAAGGACAAAAAAATCATCTTCAGGTGTCTATTATTACAAGGGAAGCACATGAAATGTTCATGAATGCTAATATTAAGGTACAGTACATGGATTGAATCTGAACTAGGATTTACACTGAACATCCCAGAACCCACGAGGGAACTCAGGACAGTCAGGAGTACTGTAGCCTGTTCAGTTTCTTTTAACGCCCATTTGCCCTTTGGTTACTATGCAATCCTGCAGCAATGGAAAAAACACATTTCCACTGTTGATGTTTTTTATTCTGACCATGACCCTCACCTTGTCAGTTACATCATTGTACTCTTTCTCTGTGTGCTTGGCCTGCTCCAGAAGCCTTTGTTCCCCCTCACTGCTGCCTCCTGGTGTCTGTGGAGAGTCATGGACAAGGCCCTGGGCCAGGTCTCTGAGGTACACCACCTGAGGCTTCAGGGACCTTAAACCCTCCTGCTGACCTCTCAGGCGATCAAGGCTCTTAGCACTGCATGCCTGGGTCGTAGAGAAATAGATACGATCGGTCAAAACCTGTTATGTCTTAAAATAATCATGTAATCACACACGTACAGCCTGAACAATCATTTCTGTACCTGTGCTCCCAGAGCCTCCTGGACTTCAACTTGGTGCCTGGCCGCCTCTAGTCTTCTAAGTGCAGCCTGTCGGCCCTCCTCAAACTCCTTCAGGCGTCCAGCTAGTTCTTCCATCTGGGTGGTGCGGTTATGGAGCCTTTCACCCAGTTTGTCCACCCTTTGGTTCAGCTGAGCCTTCTCATCTCGCACCTACAGAGAAGTTACTCACATCAGTTCACTTTTCTTCTTTTTACTTGTTTTGACTTAAGTCATATGTACTAAAAATACAGTATGGAAAACAAAGATACAGTGATCCCTCGTTACTCGTGGTTAATGCGTTCCAGGAACCACCCACAAAAACAACATTTCGCAATATAGCGACAAACTATTCATTTTATTAATTAAGGTAATTTAAACATTTATGACCCTCTTCATACAGATATTAAACCACTTTCTATCTGTATTATCTTTTCCCACACTCTTAGACTGTTCAAAGCACTTTTGTGTTTCACGGAAGCGCGCTGCATTCCAAGACTCACAAAATGCAGCGCTCTTCCGGATGTCGTCAGCAAATACAATCCGCGTACGGTATCACATGATTACCTACTAAAAATCCGTGATGAGGTAATCAGCGAATGCACAAGGGATTACTGTAATCAAAAATGAACCAATCCACATTGGTATGAAACTATGCACCTCTTCCTCTCCGATGCAGCATTGTTCTAGAAGATGATCTGCTGCAGTGTTGAAAGCCTCAACGAGAGGTTGTCGTCTTTCCAAGTCTAGAGATAGACTTCGGGCCTTCTGTAAAGCCTCGTCCATGATCAGTGGGTCCAGTGACGGCTGAATATTGCTGTCCCTCTGTTCACACTCTGCTAACCATGGTATCAACTCAGCCTTGTGCTGCTGGTAGATGTCTGCTTTGCTCAGAGTGGTCTTCAGCTTGTTTGCTTGATCTGAGATCCTCTCATTCATCCGTTCCCAGTCCTGCCTCAAAGAGACCAGGCGGGACTGCAGAGCGGCCCGCTCATCACCCCCGGCAGCCAGAGAGGTGAGCAGCGATGTGCCCTCGGCTTGAATCAGTTCGTAGGACCCACGCTGACTGGCAATTCCACGTTGGAGATCCCCGGTCTGTGCAAGCAGGGCGCGGATAGCCTCAGGCTGACATGGCAGAGAGTCTGTGGATGAGTCTCTGTGATCTGTCTGCTGGTCCAGCCAGGATCGTAACTCCTCAAACATCTGCTGGAACTGCTGCGTGGATGACAGCGCCGTCTGGAGCTGGCACAGGCCGTCAGCTAGCAGGAAGGAAAAGCAGAGCTGGGATTACAGGCACAAACAATGACAAACTATTTCAAACAAAAAGAGGAAGGGAGCAGGAATACAGGGTTTTTGTTGGACTTAATTGAAAGGATTTGTCAGCAAAAAAATACAAAATATTTCCATCGCAGCTAAAATGGAATAAGTTTAAAAGATAACTCCTTTATTATAAGTCAATTAAAGGGGTATTAACTTTAATAACACAAACTCCAAATTCACACCTGCCCGCTCCTCTAAACTCTTCAGGGGCCCGCTGACACTCTCCAGTCGTTTTCTCAGCTCTTCCTTCAGGTAGGGTTCTGCTACGATGGCACTCAGCTCCTGGCAGAGCCTCTCAGCCTCGGCCAGCTCGATCCGCCGCCTCTCCAGCTCTGAGCGGATCTCTCCCGTTTCCTGCAGGCGACGTTTAAGCGCCTCTGGCTCCACGCTCAGTGAAGCCTGAGCGTCCAGCCTCTCACTCAAAGCAGAAACGCTGGAGGAGAGTTCTCTGAGCAAGACCTGGGCCGCAGAGGAAGGTCAAATCAGACTGTCACTCACTCACATTAACATTTAACAAATAACAGTCTTTCTGGTACACACCTGGTACTGTTCACTGGTGCCTTGGGCTTGCTCGATGTGGTTTGACCGCTGACTCAGCCGGTTTGTTAGGTCCTCCCACTGCTGTGAGATGGAGCCCAGCTCAGCTCGCACCTCCGCCAGGTCCTTGGGGTCTTGATCCGAGTCACCGGTCTGAGAGAGGATTCCCTCAGCAGACTGTGTAAGCTGGACAAATTGGGGTCGCCGGGTCTCAAACTCACGAAGCATGAACTTTTCAGGAACAAGAAAGAAACACACTTTGTTATCTTCACGAGTATATTTTTTTAACATACATTTTATATGTTTGTACAGGCCCCTGAAAAACGCATAAACACACACACACACACACACGCTTACTGTAAGCATGCAATGCTTATGCCCCGAAATGAGCAGCTTGTAGGGGGGTCGTGCCTTGCTCAAGGGTAGCTCGGCAGTGCTCAGGAGGTGAGCTTACACCTCCCACTGCCAGCTCACACTCCAAAATATTATGACCCACCCAAGTCTTGTACCGGCGACTTATCAAGAAGTTACTAAGTGGTCAGTCACTAAGTTACTAAGTTTGACCAAATTATTCAAGGTTGAGATACGGTACAAAAATAAGACAGAAGGTGCAAATTTCTCATGATCAAATAAAGAAGATGTGAGTTCAAAGCAAAATTCCTAATTCAGAATAGCTCTGACATTGCTTTGTGACTTTAATTTATGCATGAAAAGTCTTTAAATGCAGCTTGCACTCTGATTGAAAAACTGATTGAATCAATGAGATGAATGATTTGTAGTGTTGATTATTTGGGGATAACACAGGTTGTTCTTTCAGGTCTCGATTGAGTGTTGTTTGTGCATTGGCTGACATCGCAATAGCTTCCCTGTGATTGTGCCTATTTTTCTTCACTTACCTGGACTTGTTGTTTCTGTGTGTTGAGCATGTTGGGGTCGATGCTCAGGGGTCCCAGCACGCTCATCATCAGCTCCTTCTCCCTAAGCCATGGGCCCAGCTGATTGGCTGCAGAAGCGAAGCTGCCCAGCCTGTCGGCACACGTCTCCAGTTCAGTCTGCCTCTGGACTGCAGTCTGATTGGCTGACTGCCAGCGAGATTCTGGGGAAATTATTGAGACAGGAGTGAGAGAACAATTCAAAAGACCTTCAGAATGTCTGCAAATTATTCATTATATAATTTTCATTGGAGTATCCCTCACTGGCTCGCATAAGTGTTATTACAGAAAAATGTAAATGTAACAGGAATAAGAGTTTTAACTGATACTGGCAATTTGTGAAACTTGCTCCTGGCTGTACACCTGAATCAATCCAAAGTTTTCTCTCAATCCAGCCTCCTGTTGCTGACTCTTTCTCCCTCTTGGACTCCAGGCATCTTGCTGTGTGTGTGTGTGTGTGTGTGTGTGTGTGTGTGTGTGTGTGTGTGTGTGTGTGTGTGTGTGTGTGTGTGTGTGTGTGTGTGTGTGTGTGTGTGTGTGTGTGTGTGTGTGTGTGTGTGTGTGTGTGTGTGTGTGTGTTTTCAGTCCACACGAGTTTGAAAAGGCTTTATGAAGTATGAACTACAAAAGGCTCGATTTCACCTAGAATAGTTACCTCATAGGAGACCCCGATTGAAATGTAAAATGTGACAGTGAACAAATAGCTCTGTGAAAAACATCTCCCACTCTCTTATTGGATAACATGGATCTCACTTCTATAAATTCTGAGGAGCTGTGCCTCGTTCAAAAACGCACTAGAGTAGAAAAAGCTTGATCAGATTTCGTTAACCACAGTTCCACTGTTTTTATCAAACAATTTTGATTAAAAATTTTGTGGTTCTGCATTAAAAAAAACAGGGATAGCACCACCTTAGACAAAGATCAAATATATCTTCTGCACAGATGATATTAAACTTCTATTCTGAGCCTCCAGTAATAGGGGCAAATCTCACACATAAAGGTCATTAGCTGTAGTCAGAAATACAATGCAGAAGTTTGGGAAATGCTTAATGATTCTTGTTCTAACTCACTTTCTTGCACAGATACGTAATTGGGTGGTATACCGTTTCATCTTCTTCTTGAATGGTGGGATGTACTTGGTTTGTATTATTTGCTGTTTGTATGTCTGGGAGTGCTAATATTTAAAACCATCTCAAAACAACAAAGACGTTTTTCATAATTCAAAAAATATTTACAGGTCTGATTCCAGTATATTCAGATTTGAGTCCCTTCAAAATTAGACTTTCATTTAGATGTAGTTTTTTTTACGTATTCATGCTAATATTTCCTTCCATATTTCATTGCTACACTTTCCTGACAGACATGAAGCCACTGATTTCCCTCACAGATCACCTTCCCTCCCTGAAGAAGACGAAATTTTCTTTCACTGCATCATGATCTATCTCTCAAATGTGCTTCCTCCATATGAATGCATCAGGTTAACATAATTACTCTTTCTTCAGAATGGTTTTCCTTACCCAGAATATGTTCCATTTAAAGTTTCTGTGAGTATCAGACAGTCCAGTGGATCATGTAGCTTTTGTCTCCTGGCTGATTTTCTCCCATTATTCTATATTAGTTTCAGCCTTTAGGCATCTGCATTACTTCGTAAGACTATCTCTTTCTGTAAAATCACCCATTATCTTATAATGTGTCCTCATGTACCTTTGCCTTCTGTAGCACATACCTATCTCTTGTAGTTGCTGTCTCCAGTTGTCTGCCTCAGGAGAATCAGGGTTGTCAGCAATCAGCTTCCTCAGTGTGTTCTTCAGCTCCTCGACCCTCCCGGTGTGTTCAGCCAGCTCTGACAGTAGAGCCTGAAGAAGACAAGGAAGAAGACAGGAAGAGGACATGAAGCTTCAACTTAGAAATACTCAATGCGTTGGACATGACAAGAACACAATGAGGAATATCTGCTGGAGCTTTTACAAACAGAAATGGAGTTTACAATTTTCTTTCATTCATTTGCTATTGCGGATGAGTCTTAACAGACTGTTAGTGTAGTGTATGTCTTGTGGTATGTCCTGTCCTGTGTTGTTAGTGTTTCTTTTTTCTCCTGGTGTTTATCCAGTATTTATTTATTATGTATTTCTGAGAAGCGGATATGTAAAATTTCCTCCGGGATTAATAAAGTATTTATCTATATATATGACAGGGAAAAGGTTATTTTATATGCCAGGAAATTACACCGTTGGGTTTCCAATGAAAAGATCCTAGACAAACAAATCAGTTCCTTACCTTGTTCTCCTGGGCCTGGGAGCGTACCACCTCAGGTCTGGAGGGGGAGGCAGTCTGTCCCTGTTTCAGGCTCTGCTCCCTCTCCAACAACCAGCTCCTCAGCTCCTCAGTGCCCTGCGTGGCCTTGTGCCTCAGTTCCAGTGAGGCCTGCTGTCGACTAAGACGCTCCTTCAGCTCGCCACCCAGCATCTCATAGCGACCATTCACATCAGACACAGCTACCTGGAGCTCTGTCAGGTCTGATGAACCAAAAACACAAAAGGAAATATACTTCAGAATCAGCAAAAAGGTAGCAGTGGGCAACGTGCAGAAAATAAAAATAAAAAGTAGCACTCAGGGGGATCAGTGCAGTGATCAACAATATATGGCCACATAGTCCTGCTTTCATTTGAGATATATGGCCACTGAAGGACGTTTTGCACATGTAGACAACTGACAAAAGACACACAGCACACTGAACCACTAAAATTGAAATCACAGCAATAATGTCTTCAAGTGAATTTGCAGGAGAGTCGATCTTTTTCTCTTTTTAATTTTTTTCCATTCAGGTAGAAATAAGGAGCAAGAGAGACAGAGGGAGGGCTCACCTTTACATGTGTGAATGCCATTGACACTGCTGGGACCTACTGAGCCGTTGAGTTGAGGAGCATCTGGAGAAAGACACATGACAGCCTGATACACTAGTACCACAACACTCACACAGGGTCACACACAAAACAGAAGATGACTGGATTAATTTTGCTTTAACAATGTGTTTGTTCATCTCCTGTGTTTCCATGTCCTGTGTTTTATAGGTCTGTGTTGCTCAAGTAATTATTTAGTAGAGTCTGAGCTGATTTCCTTCCATTCACCTACAGATTCTGTAAACCTGTGTGCAAATATGCCACCATGAGGAATCCAAGTCAACTCATGGAGAATGGTGACATAGATAACTTTGGCAGCAATTTTATTCCTGCCTTACCAGCTTTGGTTTGAGGAGCAGTGACGTCGATGATGAGGGTCTCCAGCTCTGAGCCTGCCTTGTTCAGCTCCTGAACCCTCAATCGCTGCGACTCCCAGTCGTTCAACAACTCCTGAAGGTATATGTGTTTTACTGAATTAGTAAGCTCCTGGAGAGCAACAACTGCTTAGAAGTGTTCACTCACTTTCACCACATATTGCTGTTTTGTACACATTACACCAAAGGAAACTGGATTTACATTTTTAAATACTGTATACTGTTTCTAATAATTAGACACCTTGAGCTGCTGAACTCTTCTCTGCAGTCCGTCTGTGGACAGGCTGGCCTCTTTGGAAGGCAGCTGGTTTTGTGTCGTCAGGAGCCACCTGAGGAGAGAGGCGGCGAGGCCGCGGAACTGAAGCAGCTGCTGCTCACAGGCCTGGATGGCAGCAAACCTGCCAGGGAAAAAGGAAATGAATGGCTTAAAAACAGCAAAGGAAGAAAAGAATCAATGATCGAGGGGTGAGTCGCATGAAGGAGGAAGGGGTGGGGGGTGGGGTGAGAACACAGGAAAGTAGACAACCTAGCGTTGATAATAGTTTTATACTTCTTATTGATCTGAATTGAGTTCATTACCTACTTAAAAAGAAAAACACACAAAGCCCTCTTGATGCAAACACAGTCCTTACAGTATGTATGTGAAGTGTCTTGAGCTATGACTGGAAAATTGCTGACTGCCTGAAGACAAAACAGCTCTGAGAAGTTGCCTGGCATCGAGCGGTATCATTATCATGCTGCTATTTTCTCCCCCTTGGGATTCGAGGCTGGTTCTCACCCAAGTAGGCCATTTATAGGATGGACAATGAGCCATCCACCCTGCTTATATTAGCAGTCAGGCCAGGTTATCAGATCACACTGGTCACATGGGTACTGTACACACAGATTGTAGACACATATACTTATATAGGGATTTGAAGACCAACTGCTGTGAAGCATCATACGACACAGTCAGTAATCCCCTACATTGTGTACATAATGCTCTATGACAGGTCTCAGGTACAAGGCTAAAATTAAAATGTGTTTTCGGTAACACGTCATAATTAATCACATTCTTTACCAAGACATACTAACATAGCAACATTTTTGACTTCCTACTCTAACAGGCTTCATGTATAGCTGCTAGCTGGTTCTCCATCAGACATGGTAGGCATAGCAACTGGTGTTCCACGAAGGCTGCACATTTAGACAAGAAATTTTGAGCATGCCAGCAGCGCGATCTGTCCTGCAGAGTCAATAACAGGATCACATCTTATCAACTCGATTACAATTAGTCTCTTTCTGTTTCTGAAGGTTAAGGTTGGGTTGTTGTCAATCAGACTTGAATTGATCTCACTCATATTTGAACATGAAGAACTACGCAGGTCAGGGGTTGATGGCTTCTGGAATCTACGTACAGCACAAGTGATCACAGCAGGATTACAGACTGAGATCATTTATTTACATCTGTTTCGCTAAGAACTAATCCAACAGCAAAATCAGGTACGTTAGTGTTAGTGTCCGTCAATCTACTTGTTTTTTAATACAGAAATTAAAAGGGCACTTCTCTATTGTTATGTTTTTACCTTTCGTTGATATTGTCCTCCAGTTGGGTGAACCCATTCGACACCCCTTGGGTATTATCCAAGAAGCTTTGCGTGTTGCTGAGAGCTTTAGATTGACTCAGCTCAGTGGCTACGTTGCAGAACGTTTTCAGCTGGCCTGTCTCCTGCTCCAGTTCAGACCTGACCTCCTGTGTAAAAAAGCACAGCGAGTCTTCACTGAACTGATGGAACTTTGATTCATCTACTGTTCCTTATGGCTTACATCATGCAGAATGTGAATTGTTCATAAATATGTGACCCCTGTGCTGACCTCAATGGTCTGTCTGTAGTCATTCATAGTCCGGTCTGGCTGCCCCACTAGGCTCAGAGCCTTTAGCTTGTTTTGGGTAAAGACCTGTAGGTCAGTCCCCAGTCGCTCATAGCACTCTAGCTTAGGCAGCAGCCATTTGAGCTCAACTTCCATTTCAGCCTGACTAGTTTGTGCTGCAGAGTAGCGCTGGCTGAGTTCAGCTAAAGCATCCTGGAGGCCAGAGGCTGTGGAGGCGTCAGCACTCTGGAGGAGTTTGGAAACAGAGTCTCGTGTTGCCTCCACACTGCCCTGCCTGGACAGCAGCTCCTGACGGAGTTTCTGTGGAAAGAACATCGGATTAAAAGTGTGAGTCCAGCCACATTCAGCAAAGATTGACACAGTAGGTGTGACCAAAGATCACAGATGTGTTACATTAGCTGTGGCGTTTAAAGTTCTACACTCTCTAGTGATTGTTCAATAAAAACAAATTAAATACAGAGGGATCATGTGATCACATCCAGCAAAGAAGTCATGTTTTCAGGTTTCCATCATACCTTGTTCATAGATTTCCTTCCTCCATCATTCTCTCAGATTACAGTGATTGGTGACGAAACATAATCAGGTGGAATAAATATTTGGTTTGATAATAATGGGATTACATATATACACAACTGAACTAAATATATAACATAGGTCTAATAAACAAGTTCACATTACAATCCGGTTACTGCTTTTGAGATTCATGTTATAGCACATATAAAAACCTTTATTATATTTTTAAGACAATGATAAGAAAGTCCCTTTATTATCCCTAACAGGGAAATTATCTTTACACTCAGCTTATGCAGCACATGCATATATGTTAGACCATGCAAACAATGTTGTGTACAGGCCCCTGAAACAAACACAACACACTAGGTGCCTGTAGGCCAGCAATTAGTACAACAACAACAAACAGTATAGGGGGAGGCAGAGTGATGGTTAACGACTTCGGAGTGCGCCCCAATTGGGCAGCTTGTAAGGGGGACTGCGCCTTGCTCAGGGGTGCCTTGGCAGTGGCTGCGAGGTGAGCTGACACCTCCCACTGTCCTCCCACACTCAAAGGATGGCTGGGCGGGAGCGTGAATGGAACCGCCGATCTGATCATAAGGTCCCATAGCCGCCCCATTTGTTATATTTTTAAGACAAGGACAACCTTGCAGGGATTTCCCACAGTGTTGCCTCTGGGATTATTCCTACCTGGTTCTGAGTCAAGGCATCTTGTACAGCCTGTGCGGTGGGCTCCACTGGTCCCGGATTCAGAACCAGTTTGTCCAGCCAGCTGAGCAGACCCTTCAGACCCTCCTGGACACTGACCGACTGGGCAACAGCTGTCTGCAGATGCTCGGCACGTTCCGACACAGACGCAGAGAGGGAGCCAAACCTTTTCTCTAAACCATCTGAGGAGAAGGAGACACCAAAATACAGACAAGACCTTTTTTAATTAATTGTAACATTTCAATCAATTATTTGTGAGCGCTTCAAAATTCTGAAGCTAAGACAATGACTGGGTCCAGGAGCAGTGAGTACAGTTAAGTTCAAGGGAGATGTAGAGAGTTGTGTTACCTGCAGCACAGAGGATGTCTACAGCTTTGAGGGACGGAGACTCATCAGTGCTGACCAGATCTCGACCGGCTCTCTTTACCTTCTCCAGCTGCACCGAGCGTTCAGCCAGCTCATCCTGCAGGAGCTGAAGGCAGGATAAGCAGTTACAGTAATGTTTATAGCTGATAAGACATTTTAAAACTACAGCAAAGCCCAATCATACTTACATATAATAGTATTTCACTAATATATGCTTTTCCATGTTCACGTCAGTAGTCGGACTCTTACTATCAATGAACCTGGATCATCCAAAAACATTTCCACGCTCTAAAAACTATCTGCTGTCTCTTTCTGTCTTCTCTACAACTTCTCTAGTATGTTTATTTCAATATTTGTACTCTGTCTGTCACCTGTACTTGTCGTAGTGTGTTCTGCAGGCTCTGGGGGTCCGTCTCGCCACTTGACTTGGATATGCTTTGGTTCTGTTCCTGAGTGCTGAGCCAGGAATGGAGGGAGACGACCTCATCCTGGTACTGTTGGTACCTGTCCAACAGGCCTGACAAACGGCCACCCAGCTCTGTTGACTGTACACACCAACAAAGAATTTCAATGCGATACATCAAGAAATAGGAGAAGAATTAATGAATCACAACGCATAACAATTCCTGTAATTCTGTATCCTTCACCTTGGTGTGGTGGGTTGTGTATCTGTGGTTAGCATCCTGGAGCTTGTCCGTTATCAGCTGCCTGGTGCTGTCCATTGCTGGGTCTGGACCGCCAAGTTGTTCCAAAGCTCCTTGGACAGAATCCAGAACCTTCTGACCGGAGATAGAAACAAAGCGCAGATCTGCTTTGTGGCAGATCACATCCTCCCCGAGCTGAAACACAACAATTCAAGTCACATTCAAGCAACTCAAACTCATTTCTGACCGAGTTCGCACAAACAAGAAAACACTTAAAAATACTGCGATACGATATATGTTGAAAAATTAGGTTTTATAAAGGTATTATCATGAACAGCAATTTGCCTATTCACATTTTAATATATGTACTCATGGGACATTTAAGAGAAGAAATAATCCAAATTGTTTCAATGAAGTTTCTCAGTGGCTTTCAGTGACTATATGAGTGTAAATAGGGGAATGTGATTCGATGGAAACAACATGGAACATCACTCTTCCATGGATAATAAAAAGTCAAAACCAGTTTTGGCAACTTTTTAAAATGCAACCAACTGAAACCAAGTTCAGCCAATGAAATTAAAATGCAACCACAGGCAAGACAAGAGCAGGCTCATTGTACAGATACATAAACACCAATACATGTGACTCATGACTAAATAAAGTCACACGTATACGTGTCACACTTATAAAGTAAATATTTCATGGAATGACTGAAAATGTGTTCACATAATTATTTTAAGCTTGTATTTTGAGCTATTTTGCTGTCTGGGACATTTTTTATTTCTGGAAAAATGACAGCTCACAGAGTTAAAAGGTGAACTCTGGTTTTGAGAGCGAAAGAAAAGGTAGGGCTCTTAATAGATTTTGTAAGCATATCAAAATTGTTGTGCCTTAACAACTGAAGTTCTGCTGCCAGTTCTTTAAAATATTAGAAATATTTCTAGCACGGGCAAACAGCTCCCTCTTGTGGTGATTCTATGGTAAGTGACATGGAACTATCCATCCATCCATTTTCTTGTCGACGAGACGACCTGAAACGCCTAGTCTTAGGCTGCTTATCCGTCAAGCGGGTCACGGCTGTTGCTAGAGGTTATCCCAGATGGCTATGGTCGAGAGACGGGGGTCAGCCCGTATAAGATGGCAGCTCATCGCGGGGCCACAGGAAAGACAAACACTAACACATATGGACATTGTGGAATGACCAGTTCATTTACATTGAATGGTTCTGGAGTTGGGAGGAACCTGGAGAACCTGGCACGAACCAACGCAGACACAATGTTCAAACTACACAGAAAGGAATCGGACTTGGAACCCTCTCGCTGGGATGCAACAGCACTACCCACCGCACCACCGTACAGCCAACATTGGAATATTTGGCTATTAAATATATGACAATGCACAGATGAATAATTTTCATGAATAAAATTAGCATTTTATACACCTTTCTGTGCTGGTCCAATCTGCCCTTCAGTCCTTGCGCATCTGTTTCTCCCTCTCCTAGGGAATGAAGCTCTTCTTCACTTTGTTCCAACCAGGCAACTAGACTTCCATGTTCTTGGAGAAACTTCACCAGATCATCCTTCAGAGCTTCAGATTTTCTTAAACGGTCCTAGAACAAATAGTCACAGGAACCAGAGTACTAAGATAAATTAAATTCCATAAAAAACAATCAGCATGAAAAACATAGAGGTTTACAGGACAGAAATCCATGCACTTCTGGAGGCCTCGCTGAAGACTTCACATACACACCAGTTTTTAATTTAGGCTACCTGACAACTCTGTAGCTTCCCCTGGTGCTGGGCCTGGAGCTGATCCAAGGCAGCCCGGAGACGCTGTTTCTCCTCACGAGGAACACTGGAATCGGGCTGGTCCAGTAGGGACCGAGCTGACTGTGTGATCTGGAGGAGTTTGGTCTGCTGAGACTGGAGCTGCTGAAGCTCCGCCTGAAGAAGATGTCGAGAGTTAAGGGATGGTTAAGACAATACGAGTTGGATTACAGTAATGACAATAACCTGCAGCGCCTGTGTGTGTGACATCACTGCGCTCTCTGGTGGTAAGAAAGGTGCATCAACAACATCTTGGGCCAGTCCAGAGAAAGCTCCTCTGCTGCCTGGTTGATCAAGAAACGTTAATTCATTCAACATAGATTCTATCCGGCCTTGGGTCTCCTGGAGCTCCTCCTCAGCCTTTGCCTACAGAGGAAAATAGGAAATGGAGAAACAATTAAGAAAAATGTAAACTATAATATATAATATCTTTATCAATCAATAAACCTTTATTAATATGGCGCCTAATCACATCATCAGATATTTCAGCGCATTAACGGACAGAGAAAGTCAGCAGAATCCTCCAGAGAAAGCATAAGTGATCTTTAGATATGTATCACTATTACCACACTCATCCTCTTACCCTCTGTGTGTTCTGCTGAACAGTAGTGTTGATGGCAGTGTCCACCTCTGACAGTGATGTGTTTACTGAATCTGTAAGGACACTGTACTGCTCCTTCATTCTTGTTAGTGCCACCTGGAGGTTCTTCCTTTCTTCTGGGCTTAGACTTTCTCCTCGCACTGAGAGCAGCTCCTCCACAGAACGGATCGCCTCAGCCACTTCCTCTCGCTTCCTCTGTAGATCCTTCTGTACTTCCTGGAGAGCAAGAGAAAAAGAAGAAAAATGCATTCATTCGCTTGGTGTGGACCACATACTGGCATCTGGAACCTTGCAGTAAGAATAAACAATCATGTGGACATGAAATGTGAAAATTGTTTTCTGTCTGAACATTCTGACAGAGAAGAAAGCTTCATACCTTTAGTCTCTTCTGCTTCTCCTGCAATGCATTCACATCACCTGACTCTGCTCCAGCTTTCTGACTGGCCAGCAAGCTGGCAGCCCCGGCCAGCCACATAGTAAGACCATCTAATTTCTGAGAATATTCAGATTTCTGTTGTTGAACCATCTGAGAAAATGATAAGCAGATAAGGAAAAAGAGAAATAAAGAATAAAACATGTCATAAAAATTGATAATGACATGAATTGGAAAAGAAAAGTCTGGAAACAACAATGAAACAATAAAACATGTAACATGTGGATCATTTTCCACTCATTTTTGGTTCAAACACCAGTTTTTCCAAGTCCTTGAAAAAAGATCACATTAAATGCACATTTGTTCCTAAAGAAAACTCTCAACTAGTGCACACTTTGCCAAGCATTGAGCAGATTGTGTCCAGAGTTCACACCAAACACACACACACAAGCAGACATAAACACATGTACATAGTATAGTATCTCCATATCACCATATTGTTCAAGCAACAACAATACAGAGAATTCAGTCAAAGTTATGTTTATTTGCTGTTTTTCCTCATTGTCCTTTAAATTTCGTTGGGACAAAAGGAAAAACCTGTAAGCGTTGCTATCAGTGATGCTTTGCTGCTACTGAATTTCTAACTTTTACCACCTCAACATAAGCGATTCCTTCAGTGGCAATCTGGAACAGCAAGGCAAACAAGTTAATCAAACATGTTAAAGAGACATGCAGAGAAGCAAACTTGCATAAATGTGTAGAATGCATGTGCAGGAGGAGAAGCAGTAGGTCACAATCAACGTATAAATTGATGTGAATTGGTTTGTTCTAATAAAATAATGGTGCTGCAAGCTAAATTATGGTGAAGGTTAGCTAGTTAACAACAGCCTTTTTGAGTGTATTTTGATGATGATTTTAAAAAACAGGTGTCAGAAAGCATGGCAACAGACTACAGCCTGACAAAAAAGCTGTGAAATATGGTTAATGAATGTTAACTGTATTTCAGACCAATCTCTTTGAATCATCATTTTCCAAACCTCCTCCTCTTTTGCTCTCTCTCTGCGCTGCCCCTCCTCCCTCTCTTTTTTAGTGGCAAAGGCTTCAGCACTGGCCTGGGCTTGGCCTGCTGCTTGGTGGAAGGCCCTCTGGAGCTGCTGGAGCTGCCCCAGAAGTTCCCTACTCTGCTCAGGAGCAAGGTCCTGAGCCCGCTCTGAGATGAACACCTGAATGTCAAAAGCCACGCTATTGATCTCACTGGAGCGAGCCATCAACGAGGACTGGAATTCCTTAAACAGAACAAAGAGATGAGGCATGAATTAGACGTACTTTCATTTTGTCGTTACTGTATTTTACTGCCAAGAGATACATTTTGAGGCGTGAACGTACTTAATTAGCACTAAAAAAACGAACATTGTTAATAAAATGATTTAGTTTGGACAACCCTGCAAAGTTGCAGCTGCTGTGTGAGCTGATCACACTCGTCAACTTTCTCTGTTTTCTCAATTCCATTTATTACTTCATTCATTTGAGCTTCAGTCTCCATCAGCCAAGACCGCAGCCTCTCAACTTTTCCAACCAGCGACTTCTGTTCAGCTGTCACTGCCTCCTAAAAGAGACATGTTAGAGTGATTAAATATAGCTTATCACAATCTCATCTTAATACAACAAATTCTTTTGTACAGAATATACAAGGAATATCTGGGCCTAAAAACAAACAGACGCCAAAAACAGTTTTTATCTTATTTTATATGGACTACTTATTTTACCTTGCTTGTGTCTCTATGGTCTCGTAGACTTTGCAGAATGCTCTCAGAAAGTTCTCTGGCTGCCTCATACCCTCGAGCCAAGCTCCTGCCATCCTTTTCCAGGGCCAATTGGAGTTGTTCAGGAACATCTTTAGGTTGGGCTTTAAAAAGACGTTCAGCAGCCTCTACTTCCTGATTCACAGAGGGCTCCAAGTCACGTAATTCAAAGTCCAGAGTCTGAGAAACAGAATTGGAAAAACCCCTCAAGTTTTCTTTATGCTCCTTGGGGAGAGACTAAACTGAAATTCAACTCTTTTACTTCATGTCAGGCAAAACTGAAACTGCTAAATATTTTAGAAGAACAGGTACATCATTATGTGATTGTGTGACATAAATATGACAATAGAGGTCTTTTAGAAAATGTTTCACCTCAATTTGTTGGATGATGTCTTGTAAAGTGATGAGGCTTCGGCCAACAGATTGCTGCTGCTGCTGCTTGAGTCGGACTTCAATATGACTTATCATGGACAGCAAGCATACAATTTTCTGCTCATGGTCCAAGCATTCCTGACGCACCAACGGTATCTGTGACAAAAATACAGTGACATTTAATAACATACTTTATTCTAAAAATACTTGTATAATTTTCTGTCTAAAGAAATCTACACGAAAGAGTAAAAGATCCATTTTTCTTACCGTGCAACTGTTGGATGCTGTCCCCTTATTGTTTGCCACTATTTCTTGGCCCTCTCTCACATCATTTTTTCTTTCCACACAACTCTCAGTGGCCATTTCAGACTCAGAGACCCCAAGTGATTCAATGTCTGTTGAAGCCTCTCTTGATTCTGAAGACTCAAAGTGTTGCTGCTGATCTTCAAAATATATTGGTTCTTGAGCACTAGTTCTACCGATTTCAGGCAGTTGGAGCTTCTTCATCTTGCCTCTCCTTGTTATGTGATCTTTTCCCGGGCCAGGAGACATGGACTGATCTGTTGGTTTAATATCTGGTTTGTTTATGACAACCTCATGAGAAAAGTCAATTGATTTGACAGCATTTCTATCATCCAAATGGGATGCTTGGGATTCTTCTTCTCCAATGGATGCAACCTCAATTGTCACTTTTATGTGTTTTTCAATGTGAGAACTGAGTTCTTCTGACTGATGTGATGGATAATGCTGGTTGCGCTCAGCTTCTTGAACTGCAGAAGTCTCCACTTCCTTTGTCTCATCATTAATCAAATGTCTGATGACATTGCTGGACTGACCACCATCCATCCTCAGGTCCACTGTGCATACTGGTTTATCTGAATATGGTTTTGTCATCGAGGGTGTTGTGGTCATCTCAGGTTTCAAATTTTTAGGAGTACACAACTTTTCATCATTAGCCTCTTCCATGGCTGCCACTTTTAAACTCTTGGCTTTCTTGGTCTTGTTTCGTTTACTTTGTGGAGTTTCTTTAGCTTGGACAGACGGAGGAGTCTCCATCTTCTTTTGATCATCTTTCTTTTCAGAACCCACTGATTTACCTTCTTTGACCACTGTAAGTTCAATTTTGTCATCTTTTATACTCATCTTTTTCACTCTCTCTTTTGGTGAACCACTAGGTTTCTTCACAATATCATCACTGGCATTGCCAGTCTCCAATCCATCCAGCTTGGTTGGAAGGGCTTGTGAATGTACTTCATCTGCAATTATGCCTCGACTCTCCTTCTTCCCAACCTCACTGCGCAAAGCCTGTAGCTCCAATGCAGTCTGTTTCTCATTCAAGTCTTTTTCAAAAACTATTTTTAAAATTCTCTCTTTAGCTTTCGAAATCAGGGCCGCTTTTTCATCATCTGGTAAAACTGATTTCTGTGGCAATTTATGCTCCTTGCGCTTTACTTCATGACTACTCTTTGGAGGCTGAGAGACAGAAGCTGTATACTGAAGAATGTCTTTTGACTTTTCTATTTTTATGTCCTGTATCATATCAAACTTTTCTACACCTTCAGATGACATAATATTTACTACACCTTCGTGTGGTTTAATGATACCATCTGTTAATTGCAGAGTGACTGAAAGTTCATTTTCTCTCTGTTTTACAAAATTATTTTCAATTTGTCTGTCAATCTCTGACTCACTTTCTCCAATGGGAGGTCCTTTGGAAGCTGCTTGATCATAAACCTCTAATTTATTATTACTGTCATGCGGTGTGAGCTCAACTGTTAAAGCAACAGCCTCATTCTGCCCTATAATATGCGCATCAGCGTGATGATTTTGATATGGGTGTTTTACCTCTGGAGGGCAGGTTTCACTCTCTGCCTCTTTATCCTTTCCATTCTTTCTGTTCTTCCTCTTTTTCTTGTTTTTGGTTTGAGCCACATTGGAAGTCGAGATCAAAAACTGATTTGACTGCTCAGTTTGAAACTTAGATTTGATGTCAGCCTTAGAAGATGTATGTTTCTCCAGCCTTTCATCCCTATCATTTACAACACTTTTCTGCACTAACACATCAGTCTCTCTAGAATTCTTTTCAGAAAACTTTAACATTTCAACATTGTCTTTGTTTTCTCTGTCATCACCTATCCTGAGGTCTTCATTTTCAGAATCACGATAAACCACTGATGTGCTCTTACCACCAGCTATGAATTTCATTTTCTTGACCTTCACAATTTTCCCATCTGACTTCAAAATAGCATCCCCTTCTTCCTCCAGTGGATCGCTGCCACTGCCATAAACAGGTGTCTGAAAGGATTCTCCATAAAGCTCTCCAACATCTATCTTTTCTTTATTAACTAACTCACCAATGTCCAATTCCTGCAGAAGAGGCTCTGACTTACTGATGTTTGACTGTGGCACTATTTCTTCAATTGCTTGCTGAATTCTTTTCTCAACATGTGTAGCAAATTCACACAAGAGGTCTACAGATTTGTCTGTCTCAGATGCAGTCTTTTGTTCAACTGACACCGGACATTCTACTTTGTCCTCTTCTACAGAAATGTCATGGAGTGACTGATCTGATACTACAGATGTGAATGTATTTCCAGTGCTCCGTGTAATTGCTAAACCTTTCGTTGAAACTGGAGGTCTTAAACAAACCTCCATTTGCTGATCTGACCAGTTTGTGGAACTGTCTTGGCTTGGCACTGTTAACAGTGAATCAGGGCTCTGTGTACCACTTAATGAGGCAACCGGAGTAGAGCTACCTTCATCCTCCTCTACCTCCTCAGAAGCCAACTTCTCTTGTATCTCTATCATTGTCTTGGTTGAGAGCTGCTTTTCTGCAATGGCATCCTCAAGATTGGAGATCTGCTGTCTGGTAGCAGGATCAACCAAGCCTCCTTTCAAAAATTGGTTGGTGGCCATTACCCTCATCATATCATCTCCAACTAAACCTCTTCTACAAGCCTCAGACAGAAGGTGTCTTTCTCCTGTACTGATATCAATGATCCCTCCACTATCCACCTGGCATTGAAGCAGCCTTAGTGCTGGAATTGGGTCAATTTGCTTTAATGCAATTGCCTCCTGAAGAGTTAAGTTTTCTCCTGTTAGCTCATTCTGAAAACCTTTGAATGGTTGAACTTCCAAGAAGCGTTTGCCTGTTTCTACATCTACCTTACCCTTGTTTACAAGTTCTGAATAAGGTACAATACGAGCAGTCTGGGGGTCAAGGACACCTTCTCTTAAAGCAGAGGAAATCATGGCCTGAGTGGCAACATTCTCATTCAGAAGACCCTTAGAAACTGCCTCTGAAAGTGTCAGTTTACACCTAGTGGCAGGATCTAAAATGGCTCCTGTTGATGCCTGTAAAACGACGGCTTCTGGGTGAGACATAGGGCTCACTTTTCCTTGGTACACCAACTCTAGATCCTCCAGCCCGGGCGCAATTGATCGATCTACTAGTCCTCTGTTAACAGCATCCGAAACTGACAGCCTTATTGATGAATCCTGGTGTATAACACCACCCTCTGCCACCTGCCTTGCCAACACCTGATAAGCCTCATCAGCCTTAATAAACCCTTTCTGAATTGCTTGCTCCAGGGGAACAGGACACTTGGATTCTGGGTCAACAACACCTTTCATCTGTAGTTGCAAAATGGCTTTAGTGAGGGATGTTGCTGAATCTGTATCCTTTCCTTCAAAAGCCTTTTCTAGAGCCACCAATCCTTCTCTTTGATCGTCCTCTATCAGTCCCAAATTAGTTGCGAGAGCGACAGAGACTTTCTTATCCCCACGTATGTCAAAGATTCCCCCGGACACAACCTGTGCTTCTAAAAGCCGAGCGGCAGTCTGGGGGTCTATCAACCCTGCCACAGCAGCCTCCCTTACTCCATATATTTGCTTTTTCTCTACATCCAAAACCCCGGCAAGGGTTTTATCAGACTTGAGAATTCTCCACATTAACTCTTCCTCTGGTAAACCAGCTTGCATAACATGCTCCACGCTAAGTGACTCACCACTGGTGGCATCTACAAAACCACCAAACAAATTTGCCAGAGCCATTAGTTTAACTGCAGTGGAGCCAGAGAGAACTCCCTGGACTACTGCTTCATCTGGGAGGAGCTTTTCCCCTTCTTCTGTCATCAGTCCACCTTGTTTGAGTTCTCGGACTAATCTTGCCATTTCATCATCGACCATTTTCTCTTCTACTTCCGATTCAGGAACATCAGTTTGAGGTTTATTATGCTCCATGTCATTTTCTGTTACGGTCACATTCTTTTGAGTCTGGGAATGGTTCATGTCTTTCATATCATCATGCTGTGCCAAATTAACGGCACCTGTCTTGGCATCCCAAAGAAAGGGTTCTGTCAACAATTTAAAATCTTCCTCTGAATTTAGTGTTTCCCTGTCTGTTTTCCCATCTGTTGAGACTGTACTTCTAATCGTCATATCACAACTGTCCCTTGGTTTGCATTCAGATGATGGTTTGTGCTGCAATGTGTGGCAATTATCTCCATCATATCGATGTTTTCCATTGTCTGCACCATTAATTTCAGTTTCTTTGCTTATAGTGACTCCATCTGAGCTTTCTTCTTCAACTTCAGTTGGTTTGTCATTCATGATTTTCTGTTCTGTCAAATTAAACTGTCTTGCCATTTGAAAATTCCCTGCCTCCTCAGTGGTCAAAGACCTTTTAAGATCACCTTCACTGCCACATGTAGTGTCCCCAGCATTCAGTTCAGTAGCTTTGACTAACTGCACCAACTCCTGGTCTAGCAGCACCAATCGTTTTCCAGAATAAGCATCCACGTAGCTGTGAGTCATGAGGTAAAACAGAAGCTTGTGTTTTGCTGGTTCTCTAGGATCCAATTCATGTGATGGTGTAGCCTCCCATATAAGGCATTCGGGTGATGTTGAAGGCAGAGGGGACGATGGAGGTGGAGACGAACTGGTGGAACCCCAGCTCAAACGGTTTAGAGATGGGGTACCTGACTGTTTCATGCTGGACAGAACATCTGGAATGTCAATGTCTTTGAGAAAAGTGATTACACTTGGATCAATCACATCTTCAGCAGCCTCATTCAAGGGTAGAACCTGGAGGGTTTCGGGATTATACAGAGCCCCAATAGCATGTCGGTGCCTTAAGATGTTCCTTGATAGCTCTCCTGAGATCAATCCTTGTTGAAGAGCCTCAACAATGGGCTGCAGTTCTCCTGTTTCAGGCCACAGGATTCCCATGAATGCCCAAAGAGACTCAAGGACCAAGACAGCCAAACGAGCAGAGAGAAGATCCCTGTCAATACTCTCTTCCAAATCTAGACGTTCACCACTAAAAGGATCTAGAATTCCTCCACTTTGCAGTTGCCGTGCTAACATAGTACAAGCTAGATCCTGGTCCATAAGTCCATGACGAACAGCTTCATCAATTGTCAGTCGGTGGCCAGACCTTGGGTCAGCAATACCACCAGCAAAGAGCTGAGCCTCAAGAAGCCGCACAGTAACTTTCCGATCAATAAGACCTTCCTGGACAGCACGGAATATTCCGACTTTTCTTCCAGACCGAAGGCAGACAGTACCTCCCGGTTGCTGTTTGACAGGAAGGAGGAGGAGGCCTGAGCCATCGTCAAGGACACAGCGCTCTTGTAGCTCACATAGGTTTAATTTTTCAGCTGTGTTTGGGTCGATCAGCTCTTTACATTGTAGTCTTGACTGGAGCTTGGTGAGGGTTCTGGGAGTCAAAAGTTTTCGGTCTTGTGCTTCGTCCAAACTCATTGATTTTCCCATTGAGTTCCTCAACCCGCCTGTGCTCATCTGAAGGTCTAAAATATGAAGTCCCATCTCTTCTTGGATGACCCCAAATTCCATGGCTGTAGCTACCGGCAGAATATACTGCTGTTGTTCATCTGGAATCCCAGAGTTTTCCACCATAAGCAGGGCACTCTCTAGCTTCGCAAGAGACTGTCTCATATGTGGGTCAATTAGACCAAGAGCTAGACCTTGTTCCAATGAAAGAACGAGGGAGGAATCAGGCTGAAAAAGGCCACCCATAATGATTTGGGCCTCCAGCAGTGCATGACAGGTGTCCTGGTCAATGAGACCACGCTGGGCTGCTTGGAACACTGGAAACGTTTCCACTGTTCCCAGGTCAATTACTCCAGCAATGGCAGTTTGATTCTATGAAAATATAGAATGTTAAAATTAACTTGACATCTATGGGTATGTTGTACTACATTTTCATATGACATCATCAGAAAAGGAAACACACAAAACCATAATATGTAGGAGGATATAATTTTTAGCGTGCCTGTTACCCACTTATTCATTAGATTCTTTATCATTCATTTCTTTTTCAGCTTTTAAATTATGAAAATAAAATGTGTCAATGATTTTCACATTTACTTTAAATCAAGCATTAAGCATGCATCAAGCAAGTAGTTACAAAAAAAGCAGAAAAGCTGCAGATAAAGGTGAGCAAGGATTCACAACCACATGTCTAAGTAAGAAAAAACTTCTGGAAGAGAGAAAGCCGGCACTACTTACCGTATGAGCTTGTCCCATGGCAAACACTAACGGGCCAGCTTATGGCTCGGCAGAGTGAGGCGCAACAGGTGAGAAGCTGGTTGTTAGCATTGAGCATGCCACTCTTCATTCTTACTCCTAACACTGACTTAGTTCATCCTGCTAACATTACTTTAAGCTGTAATCGTTTTTTGTGTTTTTAGTTTTATTGTGAGGGGTCTTATGATTCTCTGCTGAATCAAATGACCAATAAAGTGAACAAACTCATCAACACACTGAAGAGGTTCAGATTAAATCTTTATGAATGTCCTACTTTGGTTTCCCTCTCTCACTCTGATGTGTGGCTCTGAGCTCTGATGTCCACCATTCTCCTTGGGCAGCTGTTAGTGGTTTTCAAGCAAAACTCCGGTTTAAAGTTCACACAGTTATGGTATGCATTAAACAAGCAGAGATGTTGTCATTTTCACACACACACACGCACACACACACACACACACACACACACACACACACACACACACACACACACATACACACACACACACACACACACACACACACACATACACACACACACACACACACACACACACACACACTCCTGTGAACTGGACACAACATGCTCAAATGGTGAAGTGGATTTTTTTTTAGCATAGCTGGCCTCCAGTGCACCTGAACCAAAACCACATTTTTAAACAAATATTACTCTCCATACTGGTCCTGTAAAAACATATAATCACATTGGCGCAGCTATAAACAGCTTTCTGAAGCCTGAATGTTTCACCCACACTTCTTTCTATCAATATACCAAACTGAATATGAATATATGTATCTGGGATTCTATTTGGTGACTTAAAGTACACATGGGGTAAAGAGAAATAATGAACTGTAATGTGCTGAATTTATGAAGTGGCTTGATTTCTCCACCACATAAAGAAAAGTATCATGATATGATGTTGTAGCTTCTGGATGACAGGAATATTTATTTGTATCTAATAAGGGATCCATGAAAAGCAGAGCTCTATGGCTTCTACTGACTGACAGGAAAACCTGGACAACAGTGTTCTAGTGTGGTACCACTAAGGCCATATGTTAACTATGTTAGCAATAGAGCAGGTTTATGTACTGGTTATAATGACAATGAGGATTTGTATGTTAATATTATGATTGCAGGCATTTAGGAGATCAATGTGAGAATGGAAAATTCCATGCTGAGGACCAGTTCAGACAGCATCATTCAGTGATTTCTTCTTGCTCTTTTGTAGCCAAATTTTGACTTCAGGCCTTACATTTTCAAAAAGGTTGCCTACAGGAGTCTTTTAGAACAGGGATGACAGCATTTTCTGTAATTATTCTATTAGTATCCTTTCGCTGAAAGACTAAGAACAATATCCTAGAATTATAATTTAGATCAACTGAACACCCGTCTGAAAAAGGTCCATGATGTTTGTCAAACATGTCAATGTGAGTTATCAATAATGGTGATGTCAAAAAGGTACACTGTGAACACACAACATGCTGAACAACACGTTCACTCTTACTGGCCCACAAATGTGCTTAGCTCGCAAGCACAATCAGACTGAAAGCAATTTTTTGCTGAATACCTTCACAAGTACACTTTGCCAAACTTGGAACGCATAAAAGCACATTTTTGTCTTAAAGCTGCAGCACAACCAGCAAATCCCACCAATGAACGTACCTTTCTTTCCTCTTCTTTAGCCAGTTGCTGCTCCAGCTGCTGTATCTGCTGGGTGGAAGAATCACACAGCTGGTTGTAGGAGGCTTTCAGCTCATCTAGCTGAGCCTCAACACGAGCATGTTCCTCAGGAGAAAGTCTAGAGGGGACACAAGAGAGGAGGTCAGTTCAGATGGGGTGTCTGTGTTCTGTGGGTTTCCTACCGTTACTGTGACTTACCAACATTAGGCGAAAATGTTACATCTACAGAAAGCTAATACACTAATAATAAAATAATAATGAAACTAAAAAAATTGTAGAAAATGTCATAATACTGCTGTACTGATGTTTAATCCAATAAACTGCTGAAAATGTCTTGAATCACTAGTTTCATGCGAAGTGACTACATTGGCATGCAGTAGTCCTTATATGTTGCCTCATGTCAGATTTGGGCAATGGGAATGTCAAAGTGCATGCAGTGAGTGGGTTTGGGAAGTGTGTGGAATGCTGTGTCCATGTACTGAAACTCCACGTACTTGCTGGCCTGTTTCGATAGCAGGAAGACTTGTGCGCTCCTTATAGCTTCAGCCACATCTTCTTTCTTGGCCGCTAGCTGTTCAGTGATGGCCTTCAGAAAACAAACATTCATGCAAGACAAGCTCACATAACCCAATACTATTTAGAAGGTCAGAAAAATACATTTAAGTTATCAGAATGTAAATGCATTTACATACAAATGTTTGTCAGATGCAAAGGGAAAAAAAATCATTTGAGTACTTGGATATAAAACAATATCTGTACTCAAATCTGTTCTCCAGAAAACTTGTATATCTATAAAATATTACATTTCTGTTGTACCTGTTGCGCGACTAATGAAGACTCTGTATTGGGGCCCCTAGACCTTCCCTGGAGACCTTTGACCCAGCCCAGAAGGTCTGACACTTGGCCCACCCTGGTCTGCTTCTCCTCCTCCACCTCTTTCTACACATTGAAGAAAAAAATGTTTAACAAGGCAATGGGGAGTAAATTCCAATTTCAAACAACATTCTGATACGTAGTGAAACGAAAGTCCACCTCTTCTTCTTCTAGTCTTCTCAGTGCATCACTGATGTACTTTACATGCTGGGTTGTCAAGGTGACCAAAGCCGTGTAGCGTGTGCGCAAGTCCATGAACTGCAGAGGTACATTAAAAAATAATTAAAGAACAGTAATAATGATTTTATTAACAATACAAAAAGGACAGCATGGAAATAAATTATATTCACGTTTAATAATATATTGTTAAATATTAAAAAAATTTCAACACAATTTAAATGAATTTAAATATAGCATAATTTAAGGTAACTGTACCTCCTGAGTGATGGTGTCAGAGGAAGAGTGCATCCTCCTCCTCTTGATTGGTGACTTGTGTGTCGATTCTACAAAGGCTCTGTAGGTCATCAGCTGAAGTTCGTAGTCCTACAGAACAAAAGTAAATAAAACAGCGACACTTTTATATATTTTATAGGAGCAACCAAAAGAAAAAAGAGAAATGCTGTCTTACCTTCACAGAGGTGCAGTAGGCTTTGGCAAAATTCTGGCAATCATCTAGTTTGGTCTGATTCTGTTCAATCTCAGCTACTAATGCCTGAAGGATGGAATCAGCCAAAATTAATACATAACACTTTTTTGTAGCTTTGCAATTTGCAGTAAAATTTAATGTAAAACCCTCAAAACCACAAATGGATTCCAGTATTCATTTAAAACAATCCATAGAATTTGATTGCTCTTCAGGGTAACAATCAGTCAACAGATTAAAGTCAATTGCTGTACATAGATGTTACTCACCGTCTGCTGAGCCAGCTGTTCCGAAAGGGCTTTGCTGTCGGTCTGTCCTGGTTGTGCGTTTTCTTGTCTCTTTGTGGTTTCTTCGATCCACCTGATCAGACCAGAATGGCCATCCCTGTATTGTTGCAGGGATGAGCCCAGAGCATCGAGGTCAGTTTGTCTGTAATGAAACAGGAAAAGACATTAAGACAAAGACGTTTCTCTGTAACATACAGAAATTTGAATTGCGCATATTTCCAGTGTTTAGTATCCAGCATCTGTAAATATGTGTTATGTTCATTTAGGTCTTTTTTTCAGAATCTCATTAATATAACAATTAACACCCAATATCTTGACCAATCATTTAAAATTTTTCTAATCTTCATCCTCACCGTGTCTCCATCTGTCTTTTGATCCCACCCCACCTATCTGCCAGTTGATTGACTCTCTCTTGGTAGTTTTCTATCTCGGAGCTGTGGTCTGGGTGGAGCTTGCTGAGGTGGGATGCTGCTTCCTTGGCTCGCCTTATCTCCAACTGAAGAGTCGGAAAGATGTCCTCTTGCTCAGAAAGCTCAGCCTGCCACCTCTGAGACAAAAAATGGAAACCAAAGAAGGCAAAGCAAAAGTTACAGTCAAACAGTCCAAAACATTTCTCTTCAGCTGTATCTAAGAAACACTGTGTGGATTACCCCCAGTTGATCTCTGAGGTTTTGAATGGCTGTGATGTCAGCGGTAACAATGTCCTCCTCACTCAGCCTGCTCTCGTTCTTCTTCACCTGGCTCTCTGCTTCATCCAGGCTATGCATCATGATGTCTATTGTTTTTAATCTGATAAATTAAAACATGGCAAAAAGTTAGAGTAGTGCATAGTCGTAAGTGTTCATCAAACCTTCAAGTAGTTAATCAATCGAATGCTTGTGAAAGCTAGAAGGAAAAAATGCTCACTAACTTTTGTACATAGGCGGATGAAAGGTTATGCAGTTTGTCTATCTTCTCCACAGCTTGATTGAGCTCGGACCGGAGAGCAGGAACGTTTGAGGCATTCGGCTTCTCCTCAAAGAAACGAACGCAGCGACGAGACATATCGCCCAGGCTAGAGCGCAAATTATCCAGGTCTGACCGGAGCTTCTAGACAAATAAAATATAAAGAAGACAGAAGATTTTGTTTTGTTTTAAGCTTTTACATCACAGCAGTGATATAAAGTTCATTTAAATAAAGATTAAAAAGGTATTAGTTGAAAAACACAACTATAACTTCACAAAAAGGTTATTGCTATGGCAATGTGTGATATCAAAAACTAACTGACCTCTTGCTCTGCAATCTTTACAGTGTTGTCAGTGCTGTCGTCTGACAGCCGGCTGGAGCGCGGCATCTCGATCGCTTTTATCAGTCTCTGCTCAGCCTCGTTCAGACGAAGGGTGATGTTCTGCAGCTCCGACAGGTAGGACCGTGAAACTGACTCATCCTTCTCCACTGTGGGGAACAGGAAATAGAAAGACAGAAAGGAAGTGATTGTGGCATCAAACGTAACAATGTGGGCATTCTATTCAGGATTAATTAAAAACAAATAACGTTCATAATTCAGAGGTGATGATTTATTAATAATATATTCATCTTAACTGTTTGAAACCATTTGCAGCTATATTCTAATGATATATTTTAACATAAGTCATTTGTTTTGGTCACGCTACAGATATGAGAAGGGCTTTTTTTCCTATTTGGACTCAGCTCCGGTTGTTTCACTTCGGGGAAGGAAGTCAGTTTACAGTTTAATACAAACTAAATATTTTTATCCACATTCATTGGGTGTCCAGTTTTCAGAAGTTATACATAACAGAAATGTACCTAGCATTTCAAAACAATTTTGCTATTTCGGTTAAATATATTTCTGTTGTTTGGTAGAAGAACATCAGGAAAACCTACCTCTTTGTGTTTTTAATTATAAGATGATTAATGCATTGATTTGTTTGCTTGAAAATCACAAAGGGTAAAATTTGCAATGCTTTGGATTGACCAACAAATAGCCCAGATCTTAAAATAATAAAATACTGTAGTATTAAAATATTTAATATTTAATGCTATTCAATGTTACAGACCTACATGGGTTTGGATAGTTACCCACACCCTTGATTCATTTTGCATTCATGCTCTTTCAAGAAATCTTACGGTTTAAATGAACAAGACGGGAAGTTAACTGTTGGGGGCAGTGTAGAGTGTATCCATAACAACTGCTTATGGACACAACAGACAACTACAGACTACAGCTGTTCACACTTTATTTATTAGCTATATTATCACAACATCCTCTGCTATGGACAGTTTGATCGTTGCCAAAACCTCTGACTCTTTATGACCATCTAGTGGATCATGTGGGCAAATATCAGATACATCATTTGAAGCATAGGTATCTATATTTTGAGTGTAAACGGAGTTTGAATGAAAGTGTTCAAATAAATGCTGTGCAGTTAAATTTGTAATATTTAACTCTGAAATTTCATTAGCTGACAGAACAACACCTAAAATAAGTGGTGAAACGCAGCACTGAGTTCAGGTCACTCACGTTTTTCAATGTTTCGCAGGAGGTCCTGGCAGTGCTGCTGGGCCTGCTGGACATCCTTCTCCAGCTCTCTTCTTTCAGCTGGTGTGAACAGAGTACTTTCTTTACTGTCAGACAGGAAGTCTGCCAGCTGGGAATCCAGGTGATCCAGTACCTGCTGCCGCTCCGATGGCTGCTGACTACGAACCTGCACAATGATGGGTGGAGGGACACGATGAGCATAAGAGAGAAGAAGAAAATCAGAGAGTCGAACCAGAACTGCAGGACAAAAGATTATTAGAGACAAACAGATGGTTGTTCTCACCGTATCCAGGTTCCACCCAGAAACGGTTCTGATGTCTTTGAGCACATAGTGCCAGGAAACCACACTTTTCATGTTGACATGCAGCTGATGCCACAGAGACATCACCTTCTGGTAGGACTGCTCAGCCCTGCATTCATATAGACACAAAAAAGAGAACAGGTAAATATTTGTAAGCTTATAAAAAGTACTTTTGATGTATAAAAAGCAAGGCTTTACATTGTTTAATTACTCGGTAGTTTCTCTACTTTGCTATAATTGATTTATATTTCTGTAGTCAAAGTTGAGAATTTTAGTGAAGTTGCTAAAGTTTTCTATGATTTTTTGTTTTCTTTCTTGAATTCTTTCTTGAATTTTATGAATGAGGGAGAAGCCTCATGTAAATTACATTCAACTCCAATACTGGAATAAAGTATAAACTATGCTCCCTTTGGTTCAAATTCTCTCCAAACATCAACCATCCCATTCCTTAAAAAATGTGTTAGTGATTTTAGTTAAGTCCTTCTTCTTTCATATTATCATATACTGTATACTTTCTCCTTATAGTACAGTACAGTATCATACCAAATTCGTGTGCCACAGAGCCCGATTCTAATGTAATACCTGTAATAAAATACCTGTAATAACAATAACAATAATAATATTCATAAATACAAGTTTTAAAAAATGTATAAATGAATCAGAATTTGTCCTTTAATGGTTGTAGATCATACATCTGTGTTAATTTATCTAAGTATAAACAATTAACAATTTGTATGAGTGTAGCCATCCACCTCATCACATCATCAACCACTTTACACCCACTCTGAAGCTAAAAGCACAGCTGGATTGACCCCACTGGTCCTCCATGTTGGAGGGTTGTGTCTCACCTGCTGGCAGTGTTTATGGCCTCCTGGTTGGGAGGGGGGATGGTGAAACACACTGATGGGACCATGGCCTCGTTCCCGGTGGGACTGATCACCTTCCACTTGGTCCTCTGCGAGTTGTCCTCCAGCACACACTCCTCACCTTGGTTTATTGTGATCTGAGAGGAGGCAGGGAACAGGATGGAGAGAAACCAGACAAAAAAGGAGACAGATAGAGAAGAGATGGTGGGGAAAGGGAGGGGGGCAGAAGTTATGGAAAGACATGATGGGAATGAGGCAGGGGGTAAGAAAAAGAGATGGAGATTACATGATGGATAATGTGTAAAGTAACAGAAAAATGATTGAAAGTCAGAATATGTTAAAAAAAATTACAGAAGAAAGAGAGGATCAAATAAGAGGACAGATGAAAAAGGAAGACATGAAATCAGGGAAAAGAGGAGAGAAATATGAAAACCAAAATAAAACACATAATGCAACATAAAATGCAAACATCTATGAATTCATGAGGTTAGCAGGGGCCCTTAAACAATATTCTAATCCTCCACCAAGGACTGAAAGCTACCGCACACAAATAAACCTAAAGCTTTTATCACGAAAGCAGAAAATATCCAAACTGAAAATTAGGTTTACTCATGTCTGGACTGGGTTTCACAAAATCACCCTGAGCTGCAGTTCATCAACCGTGATGCGGTGACTTTAAGAAACCCAGAACAGGACAAAGAGGTTGGGATAAGAAGCTGCAAAATTCTGCTCTAAATTAAACACAAAGCAGGGAAGCTGAAGAAGTCTGCAAGAAGCTGCTGCTGTACAGCCTCCCCGACCCGCTACCCTCTCTCACCCCGTCGATGCACACACACCTATAGCGCAAAGCTAAACAAACAAACAGAATCTGCAAAATGTAAATCAAAAGCTTAAGGCTGTGGCTTGTTGATGTCTGAAAGCCTGTAAAAATGATGTTTAAAACACTTCGTCCTCGTCAATCTTGCTTGACAGTATTTAAATATTAAGCAGGAGACTAAATACCTGGAGGACACAGAGACGACTGTGTTTCTGTGTCCCACCTTAACTCTTAATGGCATGCCAGCCTACACATTTAGGAACTCATCTTTAGTCTATCTGCATTTTCAAGTACAGGACAATAAACACTTTAGTAGAGCAAGAAAGACATAAAAGAAAACCACTTTTGTGGATGGTTTAGTCTTTGATCAGATATTTAAAACCATCACTTTAGATTGGCTCACATTAATGACAGGCAAGCCTGACCTCAGCTGAAAAAAGAAGAGCAGTCATAGCAGTACAGTGTGTGCAGTGTCAGAATCTGAGGTGAGAGAGGGAGAATATAGGCAGCTATACCTGAACGTTTGTCTTGCCAGCCCAGCCGACAGACGAGAGGAAGGGAGGAGGAGGAGGAGGAGGAGGAGGGAGTGATAAGAGAGGCCAAAAAGGTACATGAGGGTATGAAGAAAATGGAGGAAACACAGGAAAGTGAAGGAGAGAAAGATTATTTTTGGTCACGTGCACGTTTGTCCAGATGATTGGTGAATAATACACATGGATTTGCTTTAGGTCAACCTTCATCCCTGTGGCAGCTTCCTAATTTTTTACATCTGTAATGCAGGAAAGGACCCAGCCACCTCCTTTCTTCACCTCGACACAACACCTCACACTATGTGCTTCAGTGAACAAACTGACCCAGAGACCTTTTAACACAGCAATCTAAAAATAGGAGACAGCAGCAGGTCCATCCTGAAGAGCAAGGTTCTGCTTTTCATGGAACCAGCAGCAGAGATGAGATAGACTGATGCATAATTGATTGGCTTTCAGATTCCCTGAGGCATCAGGCCAAAAGAAAGAGGCAAGAAAGACTGGAGAAAGACTTGACCTGACTCTATGCATACAGTATTATATAAAAGTGGAACTGAGAAATTCAAGTGTGCAACCTTTGGCTATTACTGGGTTTTATAACGATCTAGTCTAGTCTGTTTAATGAGAACAAATACACAGATCATTATACGAGAATGATGACAATTAAACCCTGTTATCATCATTTTGCCCATTCAATTCCCAGATTGAGCAGGCCTATTTATACTTTAAAATTAAGAAAACGCAGTTACACTGAACATGTTACCAAAAAAATGCCACTGCTTCCGAATATTCATCAATTTGGCCCACCTAGGCTCAGAGGAGAATTTGCACAGAAGCACTCATCAGTCTAAAGATAAAACCTGTCCTGGGGTGGGGGTGGGGGTATCAGATGGGCTTGGAGAGGAAGTGCAGGGCAGACAGGCAGGAGTTGTGATGAGCAGATTTCAGCTCTCAGTACTGAAACTTGGAAATTATTTTCAGAAAGAACCATCATGATGTCTAATCGATGCTGTGTCGTATACCTCTATCTGTCTGTAGTCACAAATGGCTCTGATGGGCGTGGTCGTTCCCAGGATGCTCTCTGCACTGCGGGGCCGGAGCTGCACCACCGTCTTGGCCCGGCTGACCAGGCTAGCCACTGTGCTCCGGTATGCAATCAGCTGTTCTTTTTCCTCCTGCAGGACAAAGAAAAATGCTACACATTTGCAGTTCTACCATCAAATATGTGGTCCTAAAGCTAAATATCGGAAATTCTAAATTTGATCTGATCATGGTAGAAGAGAAAATGAACAATGATCAATAAAGTTAGTACACAAGATGCACACAAGTCATTAAGCTCCATCCTGAGGGTGCTACATATAAAGCAAAACTGTGAATAAAAGAACCCAAATTCATATTAAAAGGTTTTAAACTATTATCTTCTGTTTGGGTATAGTTTGGTGCCAAAGTATTACAAATAATTAGCCAGCAGCTCCTTAGAATTGTTGAAATCGGCATCCTGAATGCTAACCCGTGGGTATTTAAAGATGCTCTTTACTCTGACAGATACTACCATTTATTTCTCATTTGATTAAGGATTCATTTTAGAAAGATGAAGAGATAAGTGTTCAAATAAGGAGATAAAAGTGAGGAAGAGGTAGAGATGGGATGCTAAAAAAAAGACCTGGGTAAATAACTTTATACATCACATCATTGAAAAGAATTTCACACAAGAGGCACCGTTCACCGTCATTAACACTACAATAACATGTCAAATGACAAGCTGGTAATAGAAAGAATTTATACTTAGAAATATTCAGGCATGAAGAATCAAAAATCAAGTTTAAAACCTCAAATAAAAACATTGTCATGAGAAAAGCTATACTTATCTTCTGAAATAAAGACTTCAGCCAATGAAATGCTGAGGAAGCTCAGAGGCCATTAATCTCTCAATTTCATCTAGCTCAAATGCCATAGATGAATTCTACGTGCGGAAATAACAAGTACAGTATTTTAAATCTAATCATATCTGAAAAGAAAAAGTAATTTAGTCACAGTGAAGTGTAAAACACAAAGTACCAACAAATCAATCTATAAATCAAAATGGAGGATAAAGCGTGAGCAAATAACCATTCCTGAGCATCATCTCTGCCTCAGTGATGATGAAAAGGCTGATTTAATATCCTCTCATCAGTTGTTCCAAGAAGCAGACAGAGAGTCCAGCTGTTAGTTCTCCGTTCAGACGCCTTCTGCATCAGCTCTCAGAGCAAGAAAGCAGTGAACTGGACAAATACGCTTCTTTAAAAAGACATGCTCTCTTCTGTGGTCTGAAGAGACGTGCCCACAATAACATGTGTGTGTGTGTGTGTGTGTGTGTGTGTGTGTGTGTGTGTGTGTGTGTGTGTGTGTGTGTGTGTGTGTGTGTGTGTGTGTGTGTGTGTACTTTAGGTGTGAAGATGGTAGCCTAATTAATGTGCCATGGGGGGATGACTCAGTGAACCTTCGCTCTGATAGATTAGTTAACCTGTTGTGCGACGGACTGCAGACACCGGTACAGTCACACCTCAGCCCCTGCAGCCATCTGTGCTACACAATACATAAAATAGAAAGGTAACACACTGAGGCTTCAACTTTTACGTTAGCATTCTGTTGTGTACTGTTGCATTAAGTACCCAAGGTGACAGCATGGTCTCTAACCCTGAATCACCACAGCAGAGATGTTCAATAAATTTGCACTGAAGAATGCTGACTCTGGTCATTTTCACAACACCAGCTGGCAGATTGGTTTTTGTTGCCTAACCCAAACCAAACTAATTTTGATGTTTTATACAGCAGGACCAGAAGTGGCTTCCTGACTGCCTTGTTCAAGGGAACTGGCACCATGAAGGACGGGGCAATTCAGTGCCTTTAATATTTTGAGTTCTGTAAGAAATAGAAAGCTTTGTAACATGACAAGACTTTATTTCTGAGGGTGTTTCCCAGGTTTTTGTGTTCTACTGAGAACTGGGGATAGAACTGAGATCGGTCACGAGGGGGTTTAGATACCATCGAGTCCTGCAGCAGGTCTTCCAGTTTGCTCAGTCGGCTGTTCTTGTCACTGGTGTACTGCCTCTTAATGGTTTCATACAGCTGACGCAGGTACGACTCACAGTCCCTAGCATCACTCATGAACTATAACAGCAAAAGAGACAGAAATTAAAACATCAGATGAATTTCAACAGAGATGTCAAGTTGCATGAAAGTTTCTCCTGAAAATGCTTTGAGAAATGTCTGTACCTCCTGCCTAATAATATCAAATCTACATTGAGTTTGAAGCCAGAGGACCGTATATGATGCATATATAAACATATTCTTAATTTTGTTCTTAATTTTTTATCATTAAAGAGACATACTTGTAGATTCACTATTTAAAATATACATTCATTGAGGAGGACATTTGCACGGCAGTCTATCAGAGGTCATTTTGTGGATTTGCTTTGAAATCCACTGAAGGTGCAATAACTAAAACCTAAAACTATGACATTTTCTCCAGCTTAGGTGCCTCACCTGGAAGTATGCTGTGTTATCTTTGAGATGCTGCTCCACACACACACAGAGCTCCTTCACCCACTGCCATTGAGTCTGCAGGGCAGCACTGTAAGCCTGCAGACACATGGAGAGAGGGAAGAAAGAGAGGAAATGTTTGTTACACTGACAGTAAATGGTCCCATGAGTAGCTACCAGCTGATGTTGGTGAACATTATGTTATGTCTTATTCTTTTCATAGTAAATTAAAATTTAAAAATGCTAAAAAACTAAATGTTATGGTGTTAAACTAGAATCATCTTTAACAAGACACTTGAGCTCACAAAAGCATCTAAAGGCCCTTCAGCCTGAATGAATGAAGAGGTTCACCTCCACAGTCTGCTTGGCTGGATGGTTCTCCTGACACAGACTGCTGGCTGTTTCCTGGAGCGATTGCATCACTTCCTGCTTCTCATCCAGCTCTAACCTCAATTCCTGTGGTCACAACAGGAAAACAAGGACATAGATTGCAGGATTATTATAGCACTCAGCTTGTGTAATTTCATAATTCATTTCAAAATTCAAAAATTTGATCAGTCCCCATGGGGCAATTGAAGGCACATAAAAAGCAGGATTGGTGCACATAAAAGAAAAACAGTGCAAAGAGCACAGAGCAAAAACCAGACTTAATGAACAGAAAGCCAACACTAACACTAAAATACACAATAAACAGATCTGTACAACATAAAAAAATGTTTGTTTAATGATGTAATAAATAAGATAAACAATAAACCTAAATAAAAAAATAATAACAAATACACTATGTTAAAAACAATTCAAAGCCTAGTTCGTTCAAAACATATTGAGTTAGTTCAAAAACCCTTAAGTTTAAAACCTAGTTCATTCAAAACCTAGTTAGTTCAAAACATATTTAGTTGAAAACCTGGTAAGTTAGGTAGTTAGTTCGAAACCTGTTGAGTTAGTTGAAAACCTAGTTAGTTAGTTCAAAACCTAGCTTGTTCAAACTTCATTTCTACTTCTCATATAAGTGGAAAAGATAACGCATCCTGTAGATACGAAAGCGAGCTTGCTTCATGTATAGCTAACACACTTCAGTGGTTTCTGACAGGAAATCATCGGTGTGTGGGTTCACCACCCCTTCTCCACTCACACTGTATAATTCCCTCTTGCCGTTCATGTTGAGGTTGTTGTCGCTCCAGTCGAAGGCAATCTCTTCCTCCTCCCTCTCATTGAGCCAGATCAGCTCTTCAGTGCAATGCGACACAAATGCATGCAGGCTCTCCAAGCTCCGAAGGCGCAGGGAAGAATGTTCCTATGGCAACAACACAAACAAATATTGTCATCATCATGCTCATCAGCGGTGTAGGGACGTGTGGAGTAAGCATCCTCTATTCTCTTGTCGTCTGTTATACTGTTGTTTATAGTGTACCATCAAGTGCAGACAGCCTTGATCAGAATAAAGCACTGTGATCACAAGATTGCTGGGAGACCAAGAATTATTTAACAGCAAACAGTGCAGGCAGAAATTAAGGACAAATATAGGATCAATAAAATATTGAGAGACATAATTTGAAGAAAAAACGGACAACGAAAAAAGAACTGGAGAACTTCGGGGTGGGAGCTAAACAACCTCATAGTGTAATAGAAATTCTGTCATGGTCTAATGGGATTAACTAGTGATGGGCTGAACTGAGAAACCAAGAAGTGTGTTACCTCATGCACAATTTTATCTGACACTCACCAGTAGTTTGCAGTACTGGTGCTCCAGTTTGGCCAGGGTTTCAGAGTAACTGCTTTTGAAGTTGGGAGAAACTTTGGTCTGAATTAGAAGGAAGGAAAGCCTCATTACAAACAGCTCTTGGCAGAAGCACGGACTGCATTTATATGCATCACGTATGTTTACCTCATAGCTGTGCGCCTCCTGTACGCTGCCCATCAGCTCCTCCACTGCGGTGTGAATATTGCTGTGCTCCTGGAGGTGGTTCTCTACGGTGGGAAGGTCGGCGCCCCATTCAGCTTGCTCCAAAAGCTCCTGGAAAAATAGAGGCAAAAAAGATGAACACAACTCAAAATAAACTGCAAGTAAGGAAGAATCATCCTCCAACATAGTACAGATGGGATAAAACTGTTATATACTATTAAAACAAGGCTTTCTGTTCCAAATAACATTAGCTGTAGGAGTGTATTAGCATGCCTAGCTCCATGTCGCAGAAACCAACCTGTGTCTCCTCTACCCATCCCAGCAGCTCATAGATGAACCTCAGGCTTCCCTCATCTTCTGATGAAGACATGGCCACCAGCTGGGAGCGAGACATTGGTCGCCGCGGCAGCGCCGCGCCGACTGCTCCCATTGCTCCCAGCAGCGTCTGCCCCAGCATCAGGCCTCCATCTGTCACAGTCTGGTTAGGGTGCTCGGCCCCAGTGCCGCCTAGCGACTGGGAGAAGTGGCCTTTCCTGTAGACACTTGAGCACTGCAGCCTGAGGGAGACCAGCTCCTCTTGAAGGCAGGACACTCTGAGAGGAGAAAGATTCTTATTAGAGTAGGAGAACGTTTACTGTGACAATTTTTTGGGAAAAACATGAAGCAGAAAAAATCAGTTAACGCAAACTGTCCTGTCTATGTGGTTGTCCTGACAAGCATGCGCCTGTTAAATTAATGTTTGGTGGATGGTTTAAAGCTGCATTAAAGGTCATCTGACAAAATGGTTGTTTTATTTAGAATCATTATTGCGGTAAATTCTTCTAAATGGAGTGGCATTATTCCTGGTATTTATCTTTTATACTAAATGAAAACAAAATATTAACTTTGATGGGTTTGAAGCTCTTTCCTGAATTGAGTCATCATGTCGGTCACACATTAATCACAGCCAGTTCCATCCAACTGACTCCAGACTCACCTGAACTCCAGCTGCTCCACCTGGTAGTACTTCTCCTCTCGGAGGAGCTTCAGCTCCTGGTTGAGCTGTCTAATGAGAGCCTCACAGTCCTGCAGGTAGCAGGCCAGCTCCCTCTCACACTGCATTGCCTCGCCGCTCTCCACCCGAGACATGTCCTAGATGGCAGAGCAAACATGGTGCAGTGAACCTTCCCTGATTTTCATTAACCAACCTGTGCAGTTCTGTTCTTTATGTTTTCGCTAGCAGTGAACAGAACAGGGAAACCAAAGTAGTCCTCATGAAGGAAAAGGACACTGGCATGATAACTTATGCTAAAGTGGGAAAAATTCCAAATGCGGGTTACATTTCACATTACTAACATTTTGATCAAATAATAATAATAATAATAATAATAAATTTTATTTATATTGCACTTTACATTACGAAAATCTCAAAGTGCTAAAAAGGTATGGAAATGATTGAAGATCAAGGACTTTTCAATATTCTCTTCCAGGTCACAATACTGACAACAGAGTTCTAAGATGAAGATGACGGACACAAAGATGCAGCAGTATGTGCAATCCTGTAAGGCAGGGATGTCTAACTAATTTTCACCGAGGGCCACATCAGCATAATGGCTGTCCTTAAAGGGCCAGATGTTACTAAATGTAACTCAATGTAATGTGAAATAAATGTAAAATAAATGTAACTACTCCTTAGTGTTAAATACTCTGAACTTATTACTTATTCAAGATACAAACATGAATACATAAATACTTTTAATTTGTCAGGTTATGAAACAAACAGAACTCTGTCAATTAGGATCAAACTATCCAAGTGAATAAAGAAAAATAACATCAAACACAAGTCTGGAAATTAACTTTGCTAAAAATGGTTTTTGTCAAAGTTAAAATGAGTTTAAAAGCTGCTTTGTGGGAAATGTAGTTTCGGTCAAAGCACACTTTTGACCCATGTACTTTTAGACACTCTGACCTTTTACTCTCTTGCATAAATGATGCATAAATTACATAAATGATGTGGCGGGCCACATTTGGCTCCTGGACCATGAGTTTGACACATGTGCTGTAAGGTATGTTGTGTCCTGCTTCCAACAAACAGGGGAAGTGGTGAGGAAACACTCATTGTCCTAGAAGGGCGCTAGCTTGTACACCTTATCAGTGTAAACTCCACCATCAATTTAACCAGCATTACCAAACATAATCCCCAGAACCCTGCATGTGTGTGGCAGGAAATTAAAAGGAAGTCAGATATGAAAGGGTCAGAACTCACAGCCTGGAGTGTGTTCTTAGCGAGCGTGAGCTTCTCCTCACAGTCTAGAGCTGTGTTCTGGATCTTATTGGCCCTCACAAGCAGCTGCTCTAGCCTGAAAACACACACACAGGTTAACATGGGTGTATCACACAAAAACACATGAGCATGAGATTTCGTTGCATCCTCCTGAATGAACTAAGTGTGTGGATGTGTGTGTCTGTGTACCTCTCCACCGCCGGCCGTAGAGCCTTCTCTCTCTCCAGCATCTCCAGGATGAGTTTGCCCCACTCCTCCTCCAAGTCATTGGGATGGAGGCCCTGAGGAAGCTTGATACGACCAAACTCAATCCATACCTACAACACACACAATCACAAAAATTAACTTCATGCATCATGCTTCAGTGCATTCGTACACACTGTACAAGTCTGATATTCAGACAGGCCTTAAAGACCTCCTTTAAGTCACAGTTCTATCTATGAGTAATCTCACACAGGCTAATGTTTTGGGTCTATCAGCTGAGAGGGGATCCACAAGGGCCCATCATGTGTTTGTTCTCTATTACACAATCTACCACATTGATAACACCAAACCCAAGGAGATGGCTTTGCTTCAGGAAACAAATGTACGACTAAAGTCACACAAATTCACCAACAACAAAATTCCATCTCTCACTGGCATCCTCCTGATGCCCCTGAGCTGAAGCCCATGATTCACACCATGCTCACATTAGCTACCTTTTCTTATACTTCCCCTGTTGACAGTGTTCTCATTCATCCTCGTTCTCACCCCCCACTGCCCTCCGAGTCTCACCTCCAGCATTTTGTAGAGGCGCTCGATGTGACCCTTCTCCACTTCCTTTGCGGGGATCTCCGTCTCCTTGAAATGGACGTATTCATTGTAAAGTGCCTGGTGGAGAAGACAGCAGCTAATGATGAGCGCTACGGCATCCACATTAGCACCAGTTTTGTTGAAGGTCAAACACAAAGTCAATACCAGTTATTAGAGGTAAAAGCTCTGCAATCACAGCCTGTGTCCCTGGGTGGTCATTACTAGCTTGTGTCAGCACAAACTACATATGCGACTGCTTCATTTTCCTTCCCTCCTTTTCTCCTTAGACATTATGACGGTCATTATATCACAATAGCAGCATCCTGTATAAACATTTTGTAATCCAAGTTAATCTGAATGTATAGCTCATCCTTGCTCATTTCGCACCTCAGCCTGCTCCTGCTTATTTTATCAGAACCCATCTACTCCTCCGTCACTCCATCTGTATATCTGTTTTCTAAGAGTTTTACTTTTTCCTGGCTGCATATTGATTAGACCAAGGAGAAAAGCGGACAAAATACAGTGGAAACTCAGTTCCACCAAAGCAAAATGCATTTAGAACTCAGTGTTCATTTTGAGGGAATTTGGGTGACCAAGTAGAGACATTACATGTTTCACAAGCTCTGTTGTTAAGTATTTGCTGTTTTTTGAGGATTGTTCTTGACATAGATTAAAGAATAAAAGTCAAACTTGCGTCAAGTTCTCACCTTGAGTTCCACAGGATTTTGTGGAAAGTTCTTGTTAGCCATGAGGGCAGTATGCTGGCGGCTCCACTGGAGAAGAGAGGAGAACCTGGATTGGTACTCTGACCAACGCTGGTCCACCTCCTGATGGCGCAAGAGAGGAGACCAAGGGAGAGAACAGATAAACTGATGTGTCTGTCTTTAATTCACCAAAAACCTTCGTTTTCCAAAATAAAATATAACCCCATCATTATGTCACAATTCCAGGAAAATATATTTCACACTTGGCTGACAAAAATTTCTGTACATAAAATATGAAAACATTTCAAAGTGTTAAAAGAAAAGCAACTCCAATGATGAATAAGTCAGGAATGTGAACATAGCATTGTTAATTGTAAAGTGAAGAAATGCATTTGAAACCAGTTAAACATCATAGTAGCATCCATGTGACGTACATTTGCGGAGATGCCCTCTCCTCCTTCAGGGATTTTGGGGAAGGCATCATAGATAGAGGAGACGTAGGTGATGACTGACTTTTCATCTGGAGATGGTACATCAACATCTGAAGAGATGGGCAAAATAAGAGACAAAGACTTAAAAATTCCAGAACACTTGGCGCGACACTGCTTTTAATCACTGAGGAAGTAGCAATCCATTGTAAGATTTCAAAATACTTAGTTCAGAGAAAAATCTCTGAACTAAGCCTAATTAGATTGGCAACCTATTTCTAACAATTACAACAGATACAAACATAAAATTAATGGCAGTTAAGTACAAATGAGTGAATTAAACTTCAATGGAATTAAGATTATATGTAGAAGGAAGACACCCACTGGTTGTAAATTAACAAATTTACAATGATTAAGGGTCAACATTAGCCTCATATTTAACATTCACTAAGATTAGGGGACAATAAAGAAACTGGTAGATATACGCCTGAGCTCAAGACACGAAGTCTGCAAACATAAGAGTGTTTACATTAAATTAAGGATGCCTGCACAGAGTACTGTAAACAGGCTGTAAACAGTCAACCATCACTTAATTTTTCAGAACAACAGTCCCACCCTCAGCATCCAGCAGTCTGGTCACCCCTAGCGACTCAGCAATCTCAAAGGCCTGTTCGAGGTTCTCGCGGTTCCCCTGCTGTGACACCAGCTCCATGTCGATCAGGTCTGGCCTGGAAATCATTCACAGAAAGATAAATTTGTGTCCTCAGTTTGTGTCTATTTATCAGCCTCAGTATGTGCACTGTGCATCATGTTTTACATCATCCAGTAACTTTAGCAGAACATAAAGCACCATTGGCTCTTTTATAATTTGGTGATTTCAAGCAATAAACTTTGAATTTATCATTTGAGATTTTTTTCCCATGAGAAACGTATTGAAATGTCACTAAGGTGTGAAACACTTCACTTGGAGTCCACTGAAAATAGCTCCAAAAGATCCAGTTTTATTATGCAGTTGAACAGGTGTCTATTTCCGTCCGTTCTCTAACCTGTATCTGTGCAGCAGAGCGTTGAACATGCGTCCATCGCTCCAGGATGAGGTGAAGTTGGCGCAGCGGAGGCCGGTGTAGCCTTCTGTCGCCTGCTGGCTCCATAATAACAGTTTCTCTTTGGCAGTGAGGTCGCCTGACTCACCGCTCACATAGATCTCTGAAATCTGGAGGTTGGGAGAGACAAGCAGCAGGAGTTACTACTGGCACTCATCATTTCCAGTCTGCACAGATGTCAACAGACACACACAGACCTGTAACAGCAATCTTGCACTAATCAATTCATGTCTTTTAGATAGATAGATAGATAGATAGATAGATAGATAGATAGATAGATAGATAGATAGATAGATAGATAGATAGATAGATACTTTATTAATCCCAGAGGAAATTGCAGAATTTTGCGGAATTTACCGTGGAACACTTGCATTTAAAAATCAGCTTATTCTTTTCATTCTTTCTTTGAAAGTGTGCATCCAATATCTTGGGACAGCTTCAGACAATTTAACTGTAGCAATAGGCAGTAGACAAAACAAGCTTTATCCTCATTCCTATTCAGAACACAACCACAATGATCTGCAGAAAAGGCAGAGACACAAACTCACTTTGAATCAGACCGCTCTCCCCTCAAACCCCTCATTCATCTTCATGATAATCAATAACAGCCAGTGTGTGTGTGTGTGTGTGTGTGTGTGTGTGTGTGTGTGTGTGTGTGTGTGTGTGTGTGTGTGTGTCTGAATGAGTTTCCTGTATATATTACTGTAGCTTTTCCAGTTCCCCCTCTCTATCATGTATAGTCTCATCAGCTCGGAGAACATTCTGCCCCCTTCCCTCCTGTGTCCTGCCTCCCCCCCTCCAAAACCTCAACCTGTTTGCCCAAGTTCTTCATGATCTTTTATCTATTCCGCCTCAGATGCTGATTAGTATGTACAGCCTTCATACCCACTGCCACTACGAGGTTCAATCCTGTTCACATAATTTCCCTCGCATTTTCAAGAGACTGCATCAGGAACACAGGATCCATAGCGTGTGTCAGATCCCTAAAATAATTACTAGTCCCTCAGAAGGACGACTAATAGTTTTAGTTATCCATCATCAACAGATTGGAGAACAGGAGTTGGCTCTTTCCCACTGCTCCTGAGCGCATTCTAAGCACACTCAGTTCATGTTTGCTAAAAGGCCTGAGGAGATGCTTCCATGGAGACTAATACCTATGTTCTCTGCCAAAGAGCTACAAGACCACTTCGGCCAGTTACCCCCAGTGTTCCTCTTCCTCAATTTGTTCTCTTTAGGTCAAACTGTCCACGGTGACAAAAGCCGAATGATGTATATATGCAGCAATTGTCAGTGTTTGGCTGCTGTTACTGTAATCAAGTATTCTCCTGTCATCCTTCCCTCCTTTCCCTGCCCCTCTCTCTTTCTCTCTCTCCCTTCCTCCTGATATTATAGAGCTATATGAGAGTCCACTGTGTGCCAGGACACTGCAGCAACATCCAAAAAAGTACAGAGGGGGTAGGGAGAAGAGATGGGGGGGGGGTGATGAAAAAGCAGGAGACTGAGTGACTGCAACAGAAGGCTGCAAAGCAAGAAGCTTCTCATGAAGCACTAGTAGTTCCATTAATGTTATAGTAAAGACAAATGCACCTATACATAGACAAGCACACACGGTCTTAACACACTAACACTATTCTAACATTCTAACACAATCCTAACACGCTAACACTATCCCATCTATCTGCATCTCATTCAACAAATGCAGATCCTGCAGCATGTCCTTCTGCAGCTTCCTTTGCAGAGGAAAGCGGAGCATCTAAACCTTCACCTCCATACCAACACAACACTGGCTGAGTGAACACACCCAGGACGACTTATGAATGAGCCCCTGCATCCTGTTTCTACAGTCATGATTACACATTAGATAAAAATATAAATGAACGCAGAACCATGATATATAGGTAGAGTATCTGCCTGTGTGAGCCAGTGTGCGACTTACAGCTGTTAGGTTAATAATTGCATCATGTTTGCAAACGTCAGCATCAGTGAAGGATGTCACAGAAAACACTTCCTGTGTGAACATCAGCAGAGCTTATAATAAACGGTTACTGACGCTGTAACTGATCACAGCACGGGTCACATGACATGCTAGTGTTAGTTTATCATCAAGAGAGGCTTCAGTGGTCATGTGTGTGTGTTCAGTACTAGTATGAATATACACTGTCTACAGGTGTGAATACACATAGATGAACATTATATTTAAGACCTAATGCTCATCTCTGCAGCTAAGTGTTCACCTATATAAATTCTATATATCTCCATGTAATGATAATTATAATGGATTTTCAGGCCCTGGAATAAGCCCTGCTTTCAAAATATAACTTCTTTTTAGTTTGTGGGTAGAGGGTAAAGTGTGACGACTAGAAAGAAGAGATAGCAACATTAGGGGAATGGAGAATTACCAGAAAGAGAAGATGGTGGCTGAATTCATTACTGTACTTCAGTACAATCTTGGCTTCAAATCCTTCAAAATTATGAATAGATGGATGAAAGATGGACGGATGATGGATGGATGGCCGGCTGAATAGCCTCAGACACAGTGTGGATGAATCTGAGGGTGACTTTAATATGGGGTAAGAATCCCCTCGAGGCTCAACAGCAGCCACACATTTCAAATTCCTTTTACACAAAGAGATTTCACTCAAACCCACATATAAAGGACAGCAGCACTTACACTGAACACAGAAGAATCCTGACACATTCACACACCCGTCATGAACCAGGAACACACACACAAGACAGGACTATTGATTACTACCAACCATTTAAGCAGGAAACTCTGGGGAGCTGCAGCATCAACATTTGTCTACTTCCAATGAATCAGCAGATACGTGAGTGAGACATGCAGCACTAAGCTCAAACTGACATGACATCAGCTGCTGTTCTGTGCAGTCATAAAGCTCTGCCTCTATATTGCAGAGGAAAACTGAACAGGCTGTCATGAAAAGCTGCCATCCATCCATTTGCTGTGCTACTGCAGCAGCCTGTCTAATTTCAAGGTGAAGGAAGGCTGAACAGAATGGATGGAAGCGAGTGCAGAGACTTTGTGACTGATGCTAGGGAGCTACAAACATTCTCTGTAAGCACACTAAACAGTGGTTGAAGAAACACTGATCTAGAAAAGACGAGACCTTTATGGACGTGATAAAGCAGTGTCCTGAAAGTAGAGAGAGCATGTGCTTGTTCCCTCTCAGCCTTCCTGAGGTGTTGTTTCTGCAATCATTGCTAAAATTGTTGTGTTCTTGCTATAAATTTCATTGCTCAAGATCGTCCCAGGATGTTGTACAAACTGGTTTACCGTGGACGCCTTGTGATCAAAATGATCACAAATAATAAGTCATAGTATTACACACAAAACTCGTACTGCATGACTGCACTTTGAAAAATACTTCAATACTTGTAGAACTGAACATATGAATTACTGCATCATAAAATGGTGATTACTAACTTTGGCTTTTAAAAATGTTTGAAGACAAAATAAAAAAATGAACAGAAAAAAATTGAGAACAACAAACTTGGTATTGTCCCTTAAAATTCATTAATATTACAACACTGCTTACTACAGTTGTCTTTGACATTTTTCTATGATATTCCACATTATTTCATGCTAATATCACATATCACAATGTTAATAACAAGCTAATATTTGTTAATTCCATTTTATTACCTAAGTATCACCAATACATAAATATAAGGAATATACTGTATTTTCCTTATTTAGCGTGTTATTATCAGACTGTGATGTAATACATGAAAGAGTTTTGTAGAAGAAATGTGCTCTTTTTCTCAAGGAGGATTAAGAAAACTGACATCTTATCAGTAATTCTATTCAAAACTTCCAAATAATATCCGACACTTCAGCCAGTTAACCATGTAAAATCTGCTGATAAACATTCAAAATTATTACTATAAGAGGATTAAAATTGATAACACCAACAGCAGAAAACCTGTAGTTGTACATCTCAGTTACATTCATGAGTAACCTTAATCTTTGTCAAACAACACCACCAGACCTAAACACCGACAGACACACATAATTACATGTACTTATATGCTTTTGAATGGCACTTAATGATGTTTCCGTCTGAAGCAAGACGTCACACACACAAACACCTATCCAACAGATGCCAGGCGTGATACAGCAAGAGTGGTATGAGAAAAATGAAACCGTAATGGAAATAGATGGAGGAGAAGACAGGGAGGGAGGGAAGAACGTTACGGATGGAGGGACAATCTGTCCGGCATTGATTAGGCTCGAGGGACAGAAGAGGAAAGAATGGAAGGAGGCGTCGTCAAGAGCCGATAACACACACTCACGTTGAAACCTTCACAAAAAAGCCACGGCACAAAAGACAAAATCAGCTATGAAAGCACCTCCATCAGGCTACAGACCCCTGATCTGAAAAATGGGCTCCAGTGACTTCCATGTTTATAGGTTGTACAAAACACCCACGAATTCCCCTGGAAACTATATGTAGATTATAAAAACTCAAACCTTTCTAAAAAAAATGTCCATATAAAATTCCACGAACGGAAACAACTTTTTGTCTCCTCAACCCTAACCTCATCATTCTTAATTTATAATAAAAAGCAGACCAAGCAGAATGTTCACGCAACTAAAAGACAAATGAAACAGTACGTGGTATTTTCTTTGATTAATAACTAATGGGGTTTCCATCCATTTTTCTGCACTTTCTGTTTCTGAAGCATTCAAATTGTTTACTTGCTGACTAGAAAATGTACTTGGAACCTCAAGGTTACTCAGCTAAACACGATAAAAGACAGATATTCAGTAAAAGTCCACAGCGATTGCTTATGCATTTGTTAAGTGGATGATTCGACATAAGTAGAGGTAAGTAGAGGCAAACCTTTGGCAAGTATTTTGCAGTTGTCTGTTGCTTGAGTGACAAGGAACTCTCCATCATGGTGTCTAGTCTCTCTGATGAACTACTGGTCAAGCCTCCCCAGTCTGTCTGACTGGGAGTGGTGCCCGCTGTCTCTGGAGAGGTCAGAGGTAGATCGCTGGCGTAGCCTGACTCCAACAGAGAAGACTGCTCTTGCACATGTACTGGTGTGTCCAAGCTAAATCCTTTGACAGACATATTCTCACGGACCAATACTGGATGGGAGCATAGGGGGAAACTCCGTTCAGACATTTTGGCTGTATTTTTTTCCTCCTCAGAGAGTTGAACTCTGATAATGTTTCCTGTGCTTGGAGACAGGGAAGGTGCGTACACATCTACTTTGCTGTCACTTTCACCCCTCCACACTGGAGAGCCAAAATCACTAGGGTACACTGTCCTTACCACACATAATTTACCATCCACCTCCCGGATATGGACCACACCTTTTTGATCACTTTCCGAAGGTGCCTGCGCATCTTCTAATGTCCTTTCTGGTGCTCCTTCAAATCCCACTCCTCCCTTTCGTTCTCTTCCAAATCTCCATTTGTCTTTCTTCTCCTTCTTTTGTCGAAGTATCCAAGGTTTCTCTAGGACTCCTTGGAGTTTTTCCCTAACACGACAAACCCTACCTCCACCTGGAGTGGTACAACCCAGTGCTGGGGCTGTGTTGACTGGGGTGGTATTTGTGGTTTGACTTGGGATGCTGGAGACATCTATAATAGCACTAACAGTGTCTTCCTCCCCTGGAAGGCAGAAAACTCCTCTCCATGCTGGGCTGGGCTTGGGGGACACTTCAAGCATTCTGTTGCCCAAAAGGCCTCCTATATTGGCACTCCCAGAACCTAGGGAAAAAGTATTGCTGAACGGATTGGTTCTGTAATGAATCAACTGGGTATCAGGCACTGTTGCAATGGTCCTAGCTCTGTTGCTAAAAACTGAGGTCTTCTCCTCATCTTCATTATCTTCATCTCTTTCTTCTCCCTCATGTTCCCTTTGTAGCTCAAAGTCCTGATCCAATCCTTCTTTCCTGATTTTCTTGCCCTTGTGTTTGCGCCTAAAACGCAAACACTTCTTTGGTGAAATTGGGGGAGCTCCACTGACCTCCCCCTCATGAAGAGGTCTGACACAACCCATGGAGTTCCCCATGTTTTTGATGTTGACCAAAAACTGCTTGGAAAAAAAGAAATCACAGCAAACTCCGACAGTTGACAATTAACTGTGTGAGAGGACAAATTAATCTTCATTTAGGTTTGAACATTTCAGGTGATTTAGTGCAAAATCTGATCCTTGACAAAAAGGCTCCACTGACTCCTTCCCCAGGACTCTGACAACTAATTTGATGTTGGAAAGAGCTATATTTTTAGGTCACTGTCTTAAGTGCAATACAAGCAAATAAGTAAATGAGTGGTAGGAGCTGTCAAGAACAAGAGAGGAAGTTCTCTGATGATTACAGGTTAAGTAAGGGGACAGCAGCAGGGTGATGCATCACTGCTCACCACCATTCAGCTCCATCCCTCACCTTCCCTGACTTCAAATCCGCAATAGTTAGACCAGCTTCCTCCAAAGTCTGTTCTATTTAATAGTGATTTATATGCAGGCAATGGACAAAACTTGATCCCAGAACGCTTGTGGTTGCAGTCAAGGACACGAAGACACAGTTATGTCGAGAGACCAACATGTGCGTGTGTGAATGGGGGCGGGGGGAGGCCTAGGGTCAGGTGTTTGATTTATCACTACAGATTTTGCAGGTAAGAAATTATCAGGTATAAGGCATCTCATAGGATGATGAGTCGGAGAAAAGGAATTGTACAGCCTGTTGGTATTCAGCCCATTAATGAGGTTCCAGCTGCTCCACACACGTGTCTGTGAATGTGAAGTGAGAAAAAAGGGTGAAAGTCTGAATGTATATCCACAGCAGGGTTTCTGAGTGCTGGATCAGTAGCAGTCTAATCTCAATTTATTCAATGTAATGATTCCTTCAAAGATGAGAATTGACTCTACTCTGAAAAACAGGCCACCAACATTTTGGTGCAATTCAATGCAGATTGCTTCTTCCTTTCACAACCACGCACACAGACATGTTTGGATCTGCTGACGCCTCGAAGTGACTGTAATCCAGGATCTCCATCATCACACGGATCCAAAAACAATCTGGTTATGAATTAATTATGCCCCTTTTCCACTGTGGAGATCTTATTGTAGTGCAAGAGGAGAGTGGAAATATCCATAATGACTGTTGACTACACAACAGAGATGGGCGGGAATCCTATCAGTTACCACAATCATAGTGGAGGAATTTATTTATGAGCCCCAGTAGTAGAACCCAGCTTGGTGTCTCATTCTGCCAAAGCAGCACGGTCTCCAGATTGTCTCTGAGTGAGGGGTAGGATGCAGTGAGCCAATGCTGCCACAGATTGATGGAAGAATCAGCCAATACACTGATGCATTGGATTCCCACCTTGATGCTACACTGACTGATCCCCCTCGTACTTCTCCTGATCATTGAGTGGATATTTCATGTGATATGCCAATTTTTCCAGCTCTGGAATGAGAATAATGTCAATTAGCTACTATCAAAAATCAAAACTTTGTTACATAGACATGACCAACATGGCAGCTTTTCACTATAGGTAGCCAAATACCTGTAGAATCATATAATAATCCAAAACGCTGCTATGTGCCATGCTTTGGTACTAGTAGAGTGCTGTTCCAAATCTGACAGAGCAGCAGAGACTCCACTTTGAGCTCCTCTGACAGCTTAGCATCACATGCTTCTTCCCTGGATAACAGCGTAAAGATTTCCCCCAACCTGGATGTCAGATTCCCTGAGGACCAGAGGTGGCTGTGAAATCAGTTCCAGTACTGTCCAATCATGAACCGTGTGTATTCTGCTGTCAGGTTTCCAGTTACTCAGGCAAATCCCCCTCCATCAGGTGGTGCAGTGCGACGATGCAACAGCCTGGCAAAATCCATAGTTTGCAGGAAATGTTAAATCTTACTCAGGCGAATATATACACAGCAGAATGGAGGTCTGTCTCTACTCTCTGGTGCCTTATAGTCTCTTAATTCTTCACATTCATTTGATCTAATTAGGCATAAGCATCTGGGATATGAGTCGGACTGGACTCTGAGGTAAAGACAGCAGAGGAGAGGAAGAGATTAGTCCTGTGTCAGCTCATCAAAGATCTTGCCAAAATTCTGTCCTATGAGCAAACCTACTTCACGTACACATGTCTCTGGAATGAAGCCAAAGGTATTCACCGTCCAGTGAAGGTTAGAACTCCATGATGCACAGAGGCACAGGTCAGGATGAGAGAGTCCACACTCCGCATCTTAAATAACAAAGACATGCAGGGAGCAAAAACAGGAACACAGGGCGTCGCTCCGTCAGACAAGCGTGACAGAATGGATCCGATTGATACGGCGGAAGCTGGAGGAACAGCTAATCTGTGGCGATCCGGCAGAAGATATGAATGTGTGTTGGTGCCAGCCAGGATGGCAGCGCTCTGGTCAGCAGTGTGTCTCGTCCTGCTGTATGGATGTGGTTGGAGGCCTGCTGATCGGGAGAAGCCAGGGGCTCCAGTTACAGCAGGCAGCCAGTACTCATCCCTCCCTCGGCTGCTTTCGCTCCTCTGCTCTATCCGTCGCTAGCAGATGCCGGCAGAAAGAGAAAAGCTTTTATCTCCTGCCTGCAGCAGCTTCACACTCTCCTCTGCTCAATCTCAGTTTCGCAATCCACCCTCCCTCTTTGGCTCTCCTCCTCCTTTTCATTTCTGGGTTGCTTCTACCTCTCTTTCTCACTCTCACTCTCTCTCTCTTTCGCTCCCTCCCCCTCTCTCTCCCGTTAGTGAGCAGATTTTTCTCCCACAAGCACACAAACTTGACCCAAAGGCTTCCCTGAATGACAGACGGCACGAGAATTGGAGAGAAAGAAAAGAACAAACTCGAATGTAAAGCCAACTGTTGCACCAAGTTAAGGCTTCAATCTATTTTCTCTTCCATTTATTTTCACTCTCTTCGTCAAGTTACAGGTTATTTATGGCTTTGAGGTAAAAAGGAGAGGATCAGAAAGAATGAGAAAGGAAATGAGAGGAAAGTAAGGGAAAAACCAAGAGAGGGTGGAAGCTGGGAACTATACAGTTGCACTGTATGACCAGAAAGAGAAGAATGGAAATACACAGAGCTAGCTAACATACAAGTTCCAGGCAAGGAACACAGACACACTGAGGATTGCTAAAAGGTAGCAGGGAAATGACAGGAAATCTGCATCAATGTGCTGATCAACCTGGGCTGTAATGGCAGTAAATTCACAAGATTAGCCAAAAAAAGTCTTGCTCAATTTCATTTTTATTGTCATGAAACTTAGTGCTATGCTGAAATGGATGTTAATGAATGAATGAATTTTTAATGAAGTTGTCATCACTGACATCCAACATATTCTGGTTCCAGTTACTCAGCTATGACCCTTCAGCTTTTCTTTACATATCTTTATGGTATAATGTGCTTTGGACTGTCAATCAGACAAAAAAAATGTTTTCCTGGTGGTAATCTACATTAGTCACTCAAAAAGGAATGTAGAAATCCAACACAAGCTCAGCAATTAAAAACTTTCAAACAGGTTTAACTCCCCTCCATCAGCAGAGGAGTCATGTATAAAGGTCTGTTATGTATGTCTTAAAGTGTCTATAGCTGTCCACCCACCATCACAGCAGCTAGGCTGAATGACACTGACATAATACGATCCTTTGCAGCACAGCAAGGTACAAACAGTGTAGATGGTCAAACTCAATGATCTGCGTGTACAGTAATTGCAGACAGAAAATCCTATGACCTAATCCATCTTCTTTCATTAACCAAAACCACGAGAGAACTTGGTACCAAACTGAGAGGAAGTGAAGCCAAGCCTGAACAGCACTAATCATGTCCCCAAGGCCTTCATCCCTTCACCGTGGCTATATGGCATCATGAGGATGTGTAATCGGGCTGTAACCATCCTCTGAAGCCCCAATCAGAATGTTTTCTCTGCGCTCAGAGTAGGATCAAGAGTCTTTATGTTTTTACACCTCAAAGCTGTTCTGAAAAGCAAATTTGAAAAATCTATGTTAAACTACACCCATCTGAAAACAGTAATCACTGTATAGAGATAAATTGTCAGCTTTCCTCTGGCATTGTATGCTGTATTGATATTTGGCTTTCAAACACTTGAGGGTAGAAGAAGTGAATCCTGCTACTCAGCACCTAAACAAGATATCAGACAATGTTCTTCCAGGACCTGCAGCTCCCATGTACATGACAGAACATAAAGAAACTATTTAAACACTAGAACAGTATAACTAGGTCATAAATGAGTGAAAATTAAGTTATATCGCATGTGTCCTCGTGAGATATCATTACTCTTACCATATTTTATTACATAAGGTTACCGTTAAGTTGGCAAAGGAGATGTCCTTTGAGTTTTAATCTGCTGAGCTCTCTTGATAACTTCTTAAGACTGGTTTTTACATTTATTTCAAATGGACACCTGCAACAGTTTACATGAAGTTTTAATGGACACTAATTATGATCGATCAATGCAATTTGGTTGTAATTTTCGAGCAAAGAACACAAACAAAATGATCCCACCAGCTGGTCACACTAACGGTGATGCATTTTTTCGGCAGCTCAGACATTTCCTCATCAGGATTTAGCAGGGACATACAACTCATTTAGTCAATCACAGACTGACAGTGAAGCAGCGGAAGGACTCAAGTCTCACTACAATACTGAGCCAAGTGGTGCCACCTAGGGATATCATTTTGTAACTGCAAATTGGGAGTGGTTGATGATACTGTACTCTACGTGTACATTCATACTGTATTCTGAAAATAATAAGATTGATAAATTGAGATATTCACGATATGCTAAAAAGGCTTTTTGCCTGCTCTGACAAGCAAATTTAAAATGGAAGCTCTCATGCTCTTGATGTTTTCACTTTCTTTGCTTTAAATAACAAGCTATGCATTCAGCGGGGAACAAAGTGGCACTTGCAGGAGATACAGAGAGAAAAAGCTGTTTGACTACAGCAGGTTGTCTGAGGAAGACTGTTGTCAGACTCAGCTGACGGTGATGCAAGACAGAACAATCACCTCATCTGTTACTTGATATTCCAGTGAAATAATGATTCAAAATAATAGCAACCAAATGGAAAGCGATAGCTCACTTAGTGAGCCTCTACAATTAGCTGATGTAATGAATTCGTCTTTTGCACAAACAGTCCTGAACACAAAAACCTAGAGGCTTGTTTCCTGAAATGACTCTCATCATCATTCCCAGACCAAAGCAGCCTGTTAGACAAATGTGGAAATAAGAAAAGTTCTGTCTGAAACAGAAATGTTCCAGTAAAGAGACTCTCAGGTGGACTCTTAGATGGACGTTGCTCTGTCTGAGAAGAACTGGAATAAACAGAGCTGGAGTAACACTGGAACAACATCATTCAATCTGTACTGGGTTTTGGCAGCAAAATGAGGACAAACAGGAAAAATCTGTGACGTATGCTGTCCATCTGGCACCGTGGATTTACAGTAATAGTCATCTAACTGCAGGAGTATAGAGCTATGTGTGTGTTCATTTCCTGAACCCAATCAACTCTTCAAACACGTCCTGCTCTGTAGGCCGTTTCCATCTTTCCACTCATTTCCATCTCCTTCGTCTTTTCTTTCTCTTTCCAACCTCTCTTCTGTCTTTCATCTTTGGGTTGGTCCTCTATTTTACCCCTCACACAATTTTCCCCCTTCGCCTCTCTCACACCATGTTCTCCTGAGTCATTACCAATGAAACAGCTGCTCAAGTGTAGCGCACTAGTGTTTCTATAGCAACCATCTGTCTGCATCACCTTGCTGAGGGTCAACTCAAAGTACACCCTAGTGGTCATCCACAGCAATGACAGCTAGTTCATGACCTTTTCACTCACTTGAAGTTTCATGACTCATTGTTGCTAAAATGTGATAATGCTCTGCTATTATAATATTAACAACTGCCAACACATTAAACACAACCTGAATATGTTTGAGTAGTAATGAATGTAGATACCTTAGTATTTCAAACTAAGTTGTAGAACAACATTGAAGTTGCCAACATTCGAGGTTAACAGAGTTTTTTCTCCGTATTCATAGTAAAAATACAAGCGACTGCAGTACAGACACTATGTCTGATACAGGAACACACAAATACTAATGTAAGTCTGAATGAAAAGCTCCTCTGAGTGTAACGCTGGTGTGAACACACAGAGAAAAGCTCTTCTTGGCAGTGACATTAACTCAGATCCCAACAGCTGGACAGAGACGTCTTCAAGTCCGGATCAGGAGCAGCTTTCATTCTAGTCTTTAATGATGTGTGCCATAACTTAACACATACTAGTTCAAGTGAAATAACCTACACACACACCAAAACCAGCAAGGGAAGGACACAGACCTGGAAGTGGAGGATAATGGTCCAGATGAGGCCTAGTGTCAGTTTAGGGTTCCCGTCAGTGATGTCATCATTCCTGATGTTCACAAGTTTGACCTGAAAGCAGAGGGACACAAAGTTGTTGGTGGGCTCCAATCCAAATAGATCTGCATCTTCACAAAAAGATGCAGACTCCAAATCTGACTCACATTAGTTTAATAATATGTGTAAATATCATGCACACATTGGAGACAAATTCCAACATGTTCTGTTAAATTCACAGTTTACTGCCAGACCTCCTCTCACTGATGTCATGAGATCATGAATTCTAAAACAGAATTGAGAGACTGTTGAATTAACAATATTCAGATTCTGGATTCTGAGTTTTTGCTGCACATTGTTCAATGCATGAAGAGTATCTACACTAGGTTTGTCTGTCTGTGTTCATACCTGTCTCTGCTTGAGGAAATCCAGAGCTATTTGGACATTCTGTAGTCGATGAAATCTCATCCGACCCTTTTCTCTAGGCTGAAATGAAAAAAAAAAGAACAACTGGTGAGTAAATTAATCTTAAAATCAGTCTTTTTATTGACACAAATGCAAGTGGCAGCGGAGAATTGAAATAAATCTGGATTCAATTCAGAAGCCAGGTGCAAGTCAGCACAGTTGTGTCGACAAGAAATAGTTCTGTGGAGGGGGATGAGCTGTTAAAGGCATGCAAAAAAATCCAAGACAAACTAGAGTCAAACCATGCTGTCTAAAGTGAAACCATCATAAGGAGAGGAGATAGGAGAGGTTTTCTATGAACATATCTGATATTCAGTCCAGAACCTTTCACATCCTAAACACACACTACTTTGACATTTACATCTAAGTCAACTTTAAGTACATGGTTTTGTTAGATACACATTTTGACAACTCAAAAATCCCAAATTACATTTGAGCCGCGAAAATGTGCCCTCCCTGGCCACTTTAGTAGGTACACTATGATTTGCTCTAATCCAATCAAACAATTATTAACAATTATTATTCATTGTTAGGTATTCGTTCACGCTGTCAGAATGTTCATCATTCAAAATTGTAAGGATGTTATATGAATAATACATAAACCAAACAGAGTTGTTGTATTTGATTATATTAGGTTTTACTGGTTGTGTGTGTGTGTGTGTGTGTGTGTGTGTGTGTGTGTGTGTGTGTGTGTGTGTGTGTATGTGTGTGTGTGTGTGTGTGTGTGTGTGTGTGTGTGTGTGTGTGTGTGTGTGTGTGTGTGTGTCATAAAATAGCCATAGGTGCACACAGAAAACCCAGCAAAATAATCCCAGCAGTGACTGACTGGACGTTTTGGATGAACATGTCGAGTCTGTCGGTCACTGGAAGAACACAAACATGATGACAGGTGGGTGTTGGTTTGTGACCCTGTCATCTTACATACATCATTAGGAACAGTGACACAGCATGTTATGGTTTCTTGTACAGCCCAGCATCCTGGTATAAAATCAGTGGCACAGCACTCTCATGCAGCCTCATAACTCCACCTACAGGCCAGAGAGTGAAGCTGAAAGGATTATAGGCGGCGACGGTTTCAACATACTCCCTGATCTTCTTCCTCTTCCTCCTCATCCTCCCCTGCAAACAAGATGAGGGGGGGGGGCCCGAGAAGCGAGTGCCCTTTTCAGTGAAGGGCCACTCTTCTGTTGCTACAGTAACAGAAGAGTTGGAAATGGGAGAAAGACAGGATGAAGAGGTAAAATATGAGGAGGACAAAACTAAAGCGGGCAGCACCAAAAGAAAGATGTGGGTCGCTTCCTGCGTCTCCACTGATGACGGTTTGAAACAAGAGCAGTGCATCATTCTGTTTGTAGATCAATGTGTGTCACACACTGACCTGTGTGTGTGTGTGTCAGTATTAGGACTAAGGTTCTTGCATCAGACACAGATCAAATAAACTGCTGTAGACCTGTTTACATCCTGGTGATGATCAAACATCACAACTCTGGCATCAACACTTTGAGCCTGGAGCAGAAAGTCACCTCTTGGGAAGGTTTCAACTTTTAACAAGTGTTAATATTCTCTGGGCTTTGATGGTATAACTAACATGAGCGGGTTTATGATTGAGCAGAGGATGAGTGTGTGATGGAAAAATGACAGTGATGTAAAAATGAGACAGCAGTCATATGTCTGAGCACATGTGTAAAATAAACATCCATACCAGAGTGACTCCAGAGAGAACCTCCAGCAACGAAATCAGGTTGTGTCCGTCCCTCAGGTCCTCATACAGGTCTGTGATGTGCTTCCTCACCTGACAAAGGGAGGAAGACACAGTTGTTAGAGTTAATTCCACACTGAAATCATTCCTGCGTTGACTCAGCGGTGCTGACATCTGCAGGCCGACTCAGCCTGCAGCGGACAGTGCAGGTGACAGTGGTTGCCAGGCCAAAAGAGTCAAAGGATCAGCTACTAACACTTGTCTCTGTTGCCATGCCAGTGCCTCCATGATTGTGTTAGACTGCTACCGATAGCAACCACTGCTAGCACAATGACTCAGCATCCCAAACGGTGTCAGTGCTCATTTTGTTTCAGTGTAGGACATTCAGAACGACAGTCAGACAGAAGCAAAGGAGTTTTAAAAGATAAGAGGCCGATGAACAAGGAAATGTGTGTTTTAATCCACATGAGCTGATATTGTGATCTCTTCGTCTAGCTAGACCACACTGAAATACATCAACTTTTCAACTAAGCTAGTAAATTCCTACATTAATTGCCGAGAAGCTCATTAAGATCAGGTAACAGCGAATAAAAAGCCTGTGTTTCCAGTAAAAGAAGACTTGTCTTTATTTTTCTTCAACAGAAGGCAGCAGAATGAAGTTATCCTGAACACAGGTCAGGAATAAACAACGCATTTCAAAATCTTTCCAGCTAAAGAAGATAAGGCTCACGTCGTCCTGCGTTACAGTGGTTTTCTGCAGCATGCTCTGCTGCAGTCCTGGCTTCAGGACAACACATCCTGTTGCCACTTTTCACCGGCCAGAGAAATAGATAGAAATCTGTAAACTGCAAAAAACTGCCTTCAACCACCATCTTTAGACTTCTCTAAAATGACCAGTTGACAAAGTCTTCTGCTGGAGTCGAGGTGTTTTTCTTACTATTACAGTTACAGAAGCAACAGCACCCTCCACTCATTTTAATATGCCCCTTTTCTATTTTCCTCTTCAATTGTTCTCTTCCTTGCTCATCTATGTCACATTGTCACACTTCTGTTGCCACCTCTTTTTGTACAGGGAGGGTTGACATTAGCTGTTTTACAAGAGAGACAACAGCACAAGTGTTAATTAGACTGCAGGAATGAAGCGTTGTCTCCAACACTGACTGAAAATGAGGTGCTGCTCTTGTGTAATTGTGTGTTAATGTGTCTGGGCGGGCCCACAGCTCCACAGAGGCCTGAATGAGTGGATTGTCCTTGACGTGTTAAATACCAGCTTTAATACCAACCTATTCTATTCTACTACTTACTAACTGTTTGTCTGGAGAGAACCCCAGGCCAGCTAACAACACCAAACACATGGCCAATTTAAGGAGTCTGGATTAACTGCATATGAGCATCTTTTTAACTCCTACCATCCTCCTACTGGACAGAGTTTGACAGGTACAGCATGGTGGCAGATTTATAGAAATTATTTCAACACTTGTTATAAAAATTTATTTGTCTCTGAGGCAGTTCATAAAATGTTAAAATAATTTGTACCATTTACTGTAATCCTCTTCTGAAAACAAGGCTTATGTTTAAAAAAAAAGATCACTTCACTTTTGCCTTCAACATTTTTTCATTAAATGCTTGCAGAATTTCAAAGCTACAGGAGCTAATTCCAAGTGCATGTTAGACATCTTCAGAGCCCACTTAGCTTCAATGTGGCTAACAGTTCATCTCAGCTAGAAACCTCTTGCCTGTTAGTAGCATTGTAATCCACAACTACCGGATTTGTTCTCCGTGTGTCAACACACTGCTGGGTCAAAGTGTGTCACTGCATGCCAGCAGGTAGCTTAGAGGCCAGCATTTAAACAGATCCATGTTTGTATTAGACACAGGTATACACACACATGCATGGTCTCTCTCTCTCTCTCTCTCTCTCTCTCTCTCTCTCTCTCTCTCTCTCTCTCTCTCTCTCTCTCTCTCTCTCTCTCTCTCTCTCTCTCTCTCTCTCTCTCTCTCTCTCTCTCTCTCTCTCTCTCTCTCTCTCTCTCTCTCTCTCTCTCTCTCTCTCTCTCTCTCTCTCTCTCTCTCTCTCTCTCTCTCTCTCTCTCTCTCTCTCTCTCTCTCTCAAGCAAAAACATGTCAAATAAACACACAGACTTAACAGAAAAAAAGGAGCGATGACGTTATAGCAATGCTTTGTCCAGCTCTCATTTCGGCCTTTTCATCCTTTCTCTATAGCACCTATCTATTTTCTGTCTCAAATCTTTTCTATCTTTCTGTGTGTCTTTGTGCCTAATCCCCACATGACAAGGTGGAGCGCTGTAGAATCAACATTCCTGGCTTGAGAGTCAACAGATGATCACAGATGATTGTTATACAATCACTTTATAAATAGAATGACAAGATTCTGACAAATGTGAGTTTTCATGCTGCTTTCTGTATATCTGTCCATTTTATCTTTCCTATGGACTACATGAGTCTTTTCATTCTTTCTGGTGTACTATCGGACACTCATGTCTACTTTGCTGACATGTCAATGAAAAAAAATCAGAGGTTGGTGCATCATTCCACTGACAGCTAGTCTCTAGGTTGTCCCTGTTTTCATTCCCTCTTTGTCACTGTTCCATGAATTGAAAGTGTTTCTAATTGTTTCTTATTTTACTCACTGGCAACTAACTACTGCTATAAATAATAATCATCAATCTGTCAATTTTAAGATTAACTATTTGTCAATGGCTTCAATCTGCATTTCATCTCAAATTAAATCCACATATTGAGTTAATGTCTTACAATGACAATGTAGGACAATGGTTCTTAACCTGGGTTCAATCGAACCCCAGGGGTTCGGTGAGTCGGTCTCAGGGGTTTGGCAGAGACTGAGGTCAAGACAAAACACCGACACATCGACACAATAGAAATCAGAAATAGAAGCTGTCCCATAACAGCTGAGGAGCAGAAGCTACATCTTTGCTGCTGCTGTCAGACTCCGTCTCTGACCTACATTTCCACTCAGTGGCCGGTCTGCACTGCCAGCTCAGATAGAGTTACATCCACAGGCTGGACGCTGTGATGACAGCCGCTGCCGAGTTATGGGGTCAGGCAGACGCTTCAGTCCATGGTCATGTGACAGAAATACCCTGCATTCTCCTCTCCTGTCTTGACCGCCTGTATGTGCCTCAGCCGGTGTGTGTATATCTGTTCTTTATGTGGCAGTACACACACAATCAGATATACTGTATGTAAATCTGTCAGCATAAACTAAATATGGTTGTGTGCCATTTTAGCATCATGAACATTTATGACACATTAGAAATGTGTCTGTTTCTAATGACACTGGTTGAGCTGTTTCAGACTCAGCCTCCAGACACTCAGGGTCACAGGTCAAACAAACAGCGACTAGCATAAGGACCCGGTCTCTATGTCTCACACCTCTTCTCTTACATGTCTTTCTGCTGGGTTGGGTTGAGGTAAGGGCCTGTTTTTACGTGATTTAAACAAACTATAGTTATAACAATTCAATGATACATCACTTTGATTTGCTGTTGCTAAGAAAACTTGCTTTCTTCATTTCTTGTCTAGCTGTTTTGACCACTGCTGCTCATACAAACTGAGAATAATGGATTAAGTAACACCTGAATAAATTCACTGAAAAGGAAGAATTGTTTGTTACACGCTGCTGTGGTTTGGACCAAAAATTACACATAACGGGTCACTTTCGCTTCACCAAGTGTAATGAAATGTGGTTGTGTAGTTTTTCTTCCTTATTTCATGAACACAGTGTAGGTTGGAGAAAAGCAGCTTCAGAGCATCACTGAGCCATGATTCACTGCCGGGTGTTCTTGTGTCATTCTTTCTCCTCCAGATATATTGCTGATAATGATAATTCACACTTTATTTATCCTGCAAATGGGGAAATTCTCTTTTCACTCACATGTACATACTGTACATGTGTTAATCACAGCACCAGGTTATATATACAGGCCCCTGAAACAGGCACAACACACTAGGGGCCTTTAAGCGTGCAATTAGTATAGAGGTACAGGGGAGGCAGAGTGATGGGTCGCGTGAGGAATCGCGCCCCAAATGATCAGCTTGTAGGGGGGACAGCGCCTTGCTCAAGGGCGCCTCCGCAGTGGCTGGGAGGCTCACACTCCAAAGGGTATCTTGGCGGGAGCGGGAATCAAACTGCTGATGGCTGGGCGATGTCTGATCTTCAAGACATCTGCTCTACCGCTGAGCCACTGCCGCCTCAATATATCATATAGTATAGTTCATATTAATGTCTCCACAGAACATTGTCCCAAACACTGTATCATTTAAATCACGTATCAAACTCATGGCCTGGATGCCAAATGTGGCCCTCCACATCATTTTATGCAGCCCGCAAGAGAACAAAAGGTCAGAATGTCTAAAAATAAATAGATAAAAAAGTGTACTTTGACCAAAAACTGCATTTCCCTTTGAGGACAGTTGTTAAGGTGGTGTGGCCATCGGTGAAAATGAGTTTAACACCCCTGATCTAGATAGTTCTGAGCTTCTGGAGGAACTTCCCTGTGCTTCTATGTCAGCAGAACATCTCAGAGCTCAGGTTTCTTAATTTCCATCTTAACAGATGTAGGGGCTTTGGATCAGTCATAATTCAATAAAAGTTGGTTCAGTGTTTCGGCATCTGATTTTCAAATCTGTCTCTTTTGATGGGTGTTAACAATATTAAAAATGATCAAATCAGTCATCAATAACAGGGGAATCACAGTAGTAAATGCAACTAGGATTGCTATACAGTGGTAACTGTACTTACGAATGTCTCTACATACAAAATTTTCTACTTACGAAACGCCTAAACAGGAAAATATTGCCTCTAGTTATGAAAGAATTTTTCGTAATTTCGAGTTACGAAAGGTAAAAATACAGTATGGGTAGCTACTCACAGCTCCCAAAGGTTCCTGAACGCAACATTCTCATAGCTGCTCTGCCATTGGCTATTACCTAGCATCCTGGCATCCCATTGGCTAAGAGGGACCTCTGTGTGGAGCTAGATAGGTATCTATGCAGCGCCCTTGTCACACCCATGAGGTGTTCTGATAGTTTTACGCAAATATATTAACTTTTAGAGTATTCGCTATGGACCCAAAGAAAGTGACGGAGAAAAGAGGAAAAGAAAAGACAAAGAAAAGAGTTTTTTTGTCAAACAAAGCAAGAGATAATAGAAAAGCAAGAAAAAGGGTTGCCAAAGAATATGGCCGTAATGCATCTACAATCGCCACGTTATTAAAACAAAAGGAAGTTTAAGGAGTTTAAGGCATCGTGTGGGTGATTGGAGAAGTTCAGAAGGAGGACTGGAATTCACTCTGTTGTTCATGGTGAGGCAAGAGTGCATGAACCAAAGAGGGCAAAAAACAATGAGGACAGCAGTTAAATGGTAAATGACCATCATTTTTATTCTTTACTCTATTCTTTGTTTTTTACATTATGCACAACTCTCAATTATTGTATAATAATCTAATTCTAACATGTATTTGTTACATTTTTTGATGCATTTTTATGCTTTATAAAACATTTATGTCTGAATTTTGTGGGGCTTGGAACGGATTAGGGCATTTGCATGGAAAACGCATCTCTACTTATGAAATTTCTACTTCTTCTTTCTCCCAGAACCAATTAATTTCGTAAGTAGAGGTACCACTGTATATATAGTTTGGGACCTCTGTTGGAGGTATTGCACATAAACTAACGCAGATGAGATGACGGATAAAAAACAAGCAGCAATAGACCTGGCTGGCCTTTCCACAGATAGCGACACATATTTGTGATAAAATACCTTGATGAGGTGCTTGTTGACCCATTTTGTGAAGGTCTTCTTCTGCACCCTGTCCCGCTCATCTGAAAAGAGAGAAGAAGGTTGAGTTCATCATTCAAACAAAGACACGCAGACCTTAGAGGATTGGAGCGAAACCACCACCACTGAGACCCTTGATGATGGTGATCCTAGTTTCATCTGTGAATAACAGTTTGAGTCGGTCGAACATGAAAGATAGCATGTGCACCACTCTATGATGACAGCTTTTATTACTGAGACGTAAAGCAAAGTATTGACTGTTAAACAGTTAAACATTCCCAAGGTTCAGTTCATGACCCTCGACTTCAGATTGTGTTGTCATGTTAACTTTCTGTGTTTAACTGAGATGACATCATCACTACAAACTGAGGCGTGATTAGTCTTAGAGAGATTGTTTTCCTTTGGTCTGTCCTATCCGGTCTCAGCCCCAGTTCTCCACAGGCCAGAGGTGTGAGGCAGCCAGGCCAGGAATAGAGCCTTGTGCTGGGACACAAAATGTGTTATCTGCCCCCCTCCTCACCCTCCCCCACTCCTCTTCAGTAATGGAACCTCTTTTTCATCAAGCTCCCTTGTCTCCTATCAGTCTGTTCAAGCAAAAACAAACCCTCTGCTTATCCCTTTCCACCATACTGTTCAATATCTAGCTTCCTTGTAGAGGGAGAGTCAAGCTTCCCTTAAAATGGCGTTGTGTGTTCCAGAAATGACTGTGTTGTGTCTATAAACAATGAACACATGTGGAAGACATGTGGTCTGTAAAACAGAAATAAATGTGGACCCTGCTGTTCTTATGTGATAGCAAACTGATTATCATCAAATATTCCATATGTGGCCATGTCAAAAACATTTCAGGAGGCCACTGTGGGTTTGATTAACGTGTGATACAGAGGTCATGTTTTTCCTGATATTTTATAGAGGTGCACACAAGTGTTCAGAATCCACAACATGTCACAAGCAGCAATTTTCCTCATCCCCTCTTGACACTTTCTGGGTCTGACTACTAGCTATTGATTATTGTCTAAACAATCAGCAACGGACAGGACATCCTGGTGGAAAGTGGTTTTCTGCTACTCTTCCAGGCTTGTGGTTTATGGGATAAGTCAAAGACGATGTTGGTTTCAGTTTGAACACAGGGCTGCAGTTGACGTTGGCATCGACAGTGGGGTCATTCCTAAAATACCTAAAATACTAGAGATTGCAGAGATCCCATATTACCTGGTACATACTGGGTGTAAAGCCCACATCCTTGAATAATGCTGAGTCAGGAGATCATTGGGCCTTAACTGTGAAACACTTACTGGCTAAATGTAAAATTGCTACGCTTCTGTTTACAGAAGGAAATGCATACAGAAGAGAAGAACTGGGAGGAGATGTGGTGAGAAAAGCATTGTCCTGTTCCAACAAGGGAAGAGTCCCAATATGAGAAGGTCTGCAGGCAAATCCTGGAGGCTACTCAAATGAAAGAGGCTCGAGGGAATGACAGCAACTGCAGACGTGTGTGCGTCATGTAGCCAAACATGAGCAGCAGCTAAGTCTTCAGGTGCTCATTGGAGAACACAACAGTTGTACAGTATAAACTATATGACATGCACCTGTTTGTATCCCAAGTGGTGCAATGGTTAATCTTTTAATGAGAAAATGTACTGCTTTCCTATAAGAATCTAACAGATACTAATTATAAAAATATAAAATCTTTCAAATTATGTAACAATAGAAGTTACACAAATTTAGTATTTCTAAAGCTTCCAAACATTATTTCTGCAGAAATGTTACTAGAGCCTTAAAATACAAAAGAACACATAGTGGTGATATCAATGATGATTCTGATCATTCTTGACTGCATTAGTCCCATGTTTCTAGTTCTCTAGTCGTTACAAACAGACAGACTAAAACTGTGATTATATATGAAAAACGTTTAACTTCTACCTAAACATTCAAACACATTGACAACAAACAAACAAGTCTTCTTTTTAACGTCAGATGAATTTTGTTTTGCCAACCATTAAAAGTTGGAACATATTGCCCATGTCTAATTATTATATGTTAATAAAGATATTCACAGTACTAACTCAAAGCTTGTAAGACACCAGTAGCTGAATCAGCTCTAGCCAATCAGGAGACTTCTGCAGGTACTTCTCTTCCTTCCTGCCAGCTGTTCATTGGTTACCATGTCGAGGTCATGAGGAGGAGAGATCCTATCACTTCCTCCTTCAACTATCTTGTTATCTTGTTCTCTCACATATTAACACATTTAAATTGTCCCGAGACCTTGAATTGGGAAACTCCTGAAGCAGAAAAGATTTCAAATTAAGAAATTTGACTGAGGATCTAGGTCAAATAGATACAATTGCAGAATGACATAGAGTTGACTTAAAGGCCAAGCCCAGAGCTGTAGAACAAATATTTCGACATACTCTTGCGTCATAGTTTCAACACTGCAACACACCCAGCTTCCCAAACCAGACAGGGAAGCCGAGCTGGACAGTCAATACGAACCACGCTTGAAAGGTTTATTTGTGTCACACACACACACACACACACACACACACAACACACGGGACTCATCACTGCACATGTGGAAAGCTGAGAGTGGGGTGACAGCCACAGCATGGCAGCCATTGATCTACGCTGTACACATGTTCACATGTACACACCCCCAACCAAGCACACACACAGGCGTACAGACTGACCTGCACAGCACATGAGCGAGTACAGGTGAGCATTGAGGTGGCCTTCATTCCTGTAGTCAGGCCACATGGTCCACGGCTGTGGCGTCCCCTCCTGCTTATCAGAGCTTCATCTGATGCTAACAGCTTTAATCCAACACAGAAGTCAGGTGATTACGTCTCTGCCGATGAGCCTCCTCCACATACTCCAAACAGAAAGCAGCACCAGCAGGTACTACCGGATTCCGGTCTTGACTCCCTCTGCACTTCACCCGATCTCCACTTTTCTGGGAGCTGTCATAGCAGACGCTACCAGCCGGCCTACTCGCTCGTCCCTCACACTCCGTTCCCAGGATCAGTCGTTCTCACACGTGTGTCAAAGTCAGCGTCAGTACCCGCCCTCAATCCGAAGAGGACACCCCTCCTCCTTCCCTCCACAGTTCCACTTCCTCACCAGGCAGTCGCTCTCTCTCTCTCTCTCTCTTGTACTCATTCTTTAGCTCGCTCGCCCTCGCTTTCCAGACACTGTGCGAGCTGCAGCTGACAGCAGCTCTGCAGATCTGCCTCCTCCGTTTACCTCTCCTGTTTGTCTTTTCATTCCTCTGCTGCTCTCTGCAGTCAGGAAACTCTCTTTGCAGTTACAAAGGGATGATTTAATTGTTTTAGTCTTTAGGCTGTAGATAGGATATGGTGGATGGATCCATGGTGAGGTGCTCTATTCTGTTGTTTTCACACCACAGAACTGGTTTTTATATTGATGTCCAAAGAAGCCCAAGGCAGTTAAAATATTTACTACAGCGCAGCTCTTAAAAAGAACACATAACAAAAAGATTCCACCAGATAGATGTTATACTGAACTCCATTCTTGAGTTATCTTTACACGCCACAAAAATACAAAAGCTTGCAAAAACATAAAAGAATGGATTGTTCTGCAGGACTGTAGAAACACTCAGTCAAGTGTTGACACTGACAAAAGCCAGAAGAAGCAGCAGCTCCATGATATCTCCATTTCCACTTTTTCCATGCCTTTAGTCCTGCTCCTTTGTGTTTCTTTTCCTTAACAGGCAAACATGAACTTCCCAGCTTTCTTTTCTACCGGAGTCAAGAGCCTCGTTTCTGTTCTGCTTCAATGTGAGCTCGGCAGCTTCTTCAAAAGGATGACCGTCAGTGTCAAGAAAGGCCTAGCAGACCGGTGATATTATTTAATTCAATAGAGAAAAGAAAACCAGACCAAGCAGAGCCATCCCCGTCATTATTGCAAGTGCTTTATGTATGCAAACAGAAGAGGGAGACAATGAATGAATGAATACAAATGAAGGAAATATGTTGGAGATGCTCTTCATCCAGACACAATAATCATCCAACAGCGAGTAACGGACCTGCTGCTCAATGTATAACCCAACACAAGCCAGAAACCTTATTCTAAACTTCCTCTCACAGCCTCAACACTCTTCTGTGCTTTTACTTCTCCTCTCATCATCGCTACCTCTCAAAATAATTCCCCCAGCTGTTCTTTTTTATATTTTATTCAACTTTTTCCATGAAATATTAGTAAATAATGAATTGAAAGACCAAAAAAGCAGAGTAAGGCATTCCAAGTATAGAGGCAAGGGGTCAAAGTTCAGCTGTGGCCTCGAGGCTCAACAGCAGTTTTGAGAAGATCATGTAACCCAGCTGGGAGTCAGGACGTGAAGGTGGAGTCAGGAGACCTGCTCTGACAGCAGGTTTACTGCAAATGGAGAACAGTCCAGATAAACTTGAGCAGGCAGCGAGTCACAGCGAGTCCTCCGTCTCCCTCTGGTTCCTCTACCAGTGATGTCACTCCATCTCAACACGTCCTTCTTTAAGGTACTCAACGCCATCAGTTTCCTCTGCTCCCCATGTCCTCATTGAATCTCTCCTCTTTCTATCTCAAAGGGCCCATCCACACTAAAAATACCAGATGGAGCTTATGCCCTAATACCACCAAATGTACTTATCCCTCACCCCCTCCTTCCACGTTATCACCTCTAATCTCTCACTCACACTGGTCTTCCGGTGATCTGGCTTCCTCTTCATGCGATTCAATTAGAATTACAAGTGGGAGGGAGCTTTTTCAAATGTCCTTCCTTTCCTCTTGGCCCATTATCTGTCTTCCCTTTTTCACTTTCCCTTTGATTTTTTGCTTCTTTTCTGCCAGGCTGGCTCCCGGCCTTCATTTATCCTCCTCCTCCTCTTCTCACTCACAGGCTGGCAGCAGCCTATGAGTGTTTCATTCCTCCTCTCCTTCAGTTTCTTTTTCTGTGAGCTATGAACACTGAATGCTAAAATGTTTCTAAAGCTACACGAGTTTAGTCCAGCTCTGCAAATCAACTGACTGAAGAAGAAGTTTCACCTCAAATATAGAAACGCTCTCGCTCCTTGATGGGTAGTTAATGCACAGTGAGCATTAGTTAAACAAGCCGTCAGACTGAATTCAACCTGCTCTCCTGTGGCCACAGCAGAGACAGACCTGAGGACTGGCACAAAGTTACAAGTCTTACATAAGACAAGTCCTGAAGATAAATAATTTCATAATGTAAAACTTCCCTTCAATGACAGGAATATTCTTTTGCTGAGTAAAGACGTAGTTAGTGTCTTCTTGTAATTTTTATGTTTCTTATCTTACTATATCAGTGTTTACCTCACTTATATATAATTAATTATGCAGAGGCAAAGTATGCATGTCTATTGGCTGATAAGAAATATGTTTTTTCATAATTTAGGGGCTTTGGGGATTTTTTTACAAGGCTGGAATGGTTTAAAATGATTGCAGTTATTTTAAACGGGGAAATTTTGTTTGACTTACGAGCTCAGTCACCTAACGGATTAAACTTGTATCTGGAGGTTCTATTGTACTCAGATAACCATTTGAATGTCAGACTGGTTGTGTGTTTTTACTTTGCAAGTATGTTCATATCTACTCTTCCTCCATGGAGTCAGAATAGATGAAGTGGATTTAGACTAGAATGTCATCTCACTTGAACATTAGATCAATCAAACTGTCCGTTTTTTATCAAATGTTTCTCATTCTCCCTGGAGAATACGGTAATCTCATTTAAACATACTTAGCTGTTAAGTAGTGCCTCATCTCTCTTAAAAGCATTGCTGCCTCCACAGATCTCTCAGAATCACCAGGGGTAAAGTTGATCAATACAAAGCCAATCATTGTATGTCAGACAAAATTAAACCTAAAATTTTGCAGACTTTTTCCAGTGTTGTTGCTGCAAGATGCATTACAGACCATTTCTAAACAAAGGTGTAAAAGTCAGGTCAAGATTGTGTCGACATGTTTGAGATAAACAGCCCGTTACATGAGGAATATAGGATCTAAATGCGAACGATCACTAATACAGAACTACAACAGCTGAGTGGAATGTGTTCCACACTGCAAATCCACGGTGTTACATCAGTGTTTACTGATAGCTGTGAAAAATTAAAACACATGACTCAACTTAGTGGCTTACTGGAAGCACAGCAGCTCGTTGTTTGGTGTGGAGCATTTACTTGTAAAAACAAGACATAGCTAGCCAAAAAAGCAGCCAAAGACACACACGCTGTCGCCGGTTTGAATGCATGAAATATAACAACTACTCTACAAAGAGCCAAATAAGGAGGATTCTGTTCCACTGACTCATCTTAAGGAGATGAAACACTGCAGCAGCAAAGTATTAAAAAGCATGTCTCACTGTAATGAGGGATGAACCATGAGAAAAATTCTGTTCTTTGTTCTTTGACAGCAAAAGCTGGTTCACATTCCTGCTAAACTGTAATATAGAGAAAAAAGATAGAAAAACATTAGCGTGATGTCATCTGCTTGTGTCATAAGCCCTGCAGCTGCTGAGCGACATGCGAATGGAGACAGTTTAAATGAGGACACAGATATTCTGAGTGAAAAGTGAAGTTATCCTGTTCAAAACATACAGTTTGGGGACGGGGTTAAGCAGGAAGCATATGGAGCTAATGTCAATACTGATGCACAAGAAAGGAAGACATTCTGAAGTGAAGCAGAGACTGAGATCAGATGAGGACTAACAGAAACGCTGCAGCGGTTACAGAGAAACATTCAAAGCTACCTGCTGGAACTCTGGCTGTCCATCGACAACGGCGACAGTAGAACCAAAACCCAGCCGCTGTCAAGAAGTGAAGAGTCACCACGAGGACGGGTGTTAGAACTGTTAGGTCTGTCAGGAAGTCCATCAAGATTGATTACAAATGTCCACAAGTGGAAAAAAATAGTCCTAATAGGAATTTACAAACATTACAGAAACTCCACTGACGATACAAATTCAGGTGACGTCTCAAAGCTGCTGGTAGCCATGAAGGAGAGACTTTACAAAAGGTTTCTCTTCGTTAGTCAGCAGAATCACAAGAGTCCTGCTTTCACTTCTTCTATTTGTACATAAATATAACCTCCAACAGTTTCTCCACCATTTCTTTACTTTCAGCACCTCAATACTGGAGTTATGAACTTCTCTCCGTTTAGATGCCCTCCCTCTTCCCCACATTACCTCTCTCTCTCCTCCCGTTCTGACACACTCTAAGCGTGAATTCCATTCCCCTGAAACAAGCCACCAGACTGTTTGATGACCGTTGCTCAGTGCAGTGTTAGCAAACTGATAAATACATGAAATACGACTAAACACATGGAAATGTGGATGATGTTCCTGTGGCTTAGTCACTGATCTCACTCTGAGGAAGACCACACCGGAGATACCATCAGATGCTTCTTCGTGTGTGTGTGTGTGTGTGTGTGTGTGTGTGTGTGTGTGTGTGTGTGTGTGTGTGTGTGTGTGTGTGTGTGTGTGTGTGTGTGTGTGTGTACACACAGGAGACAACCACTGGACACACCACCAGCCTCGTGTCGCCAGACGTAGCTGCAGGACGGAAATCCTTCTCTTAGCTCAGGTTGGTTTGGCTTCAAAAGGGAGGATGTTGCTCAAAACACTGGTTGCTGTTAGAGGCAGAAACCCAGTTCATCACCTCTGGACAATCCATCGCTCAGAACCAAACCATCAGAAAAACAAAAGCTGTTCCAACTGAGCGCTTCTGACTAAATAATACATATGTTTTCATTAGAAAGCAACAAATATCCAGTTAACAAGTTTGGACTAGATCACAGGAATTTTACAAATATATTTTAAAGCATGTAAAACTAAATGTCCAATTTGATTCTTAACAGTTATAGTAATGAAATCAAAACAACATATTAAATTGTTAGCACCATTATTGAATGTATGAATGTTGACTGTAGTTGTAATGGTTCTTTCAACGTGAGCTCTTTGGTGGCATGGATGTTGTGTGTATTTTTGTGTTAGGGAAGTGTGTGTGTGTTTGTGTGTGTGTGTGTGTGTGTGTGTGTGTGTGTGTGTGTGTTTACCTCTGTTGCTAAGGGTGAGCAATGCATCCTGCCTGTGACATTTATGAGCAGCTATCTTTGAATGATGTCTGCTGAGTGTGATTGAGCATTCGGGAGCTTCAGATAGTCAGACGGATCTAACTAAAGTGCGTGCGTGCGTGCGTGTCTGTGTGTCCTGAGTGCTATAGTAAGTCCTAGCAACCTCAAGACAAAACCATACAAACACAGCCTCCATCCATATGACATGTCCTTGGTGTTAGCTTGGGGCAAGACCTCAGGCCCACATGGGACTGAGGTCATTTTAAATAGAACACTAGGCGCTTCATTTTGCACCTATTTTCAGCCATGACACATTAATCTAGAAATGGGTTTGACATTTTAAAAATGCATGTCTTTGACAAGAAAACAAGACCAATCATATAAAATTGACAGTGATCTGGTGACACGACTACTGAAGCTCTCCCTGTAGATCCATGAGGGGCACAGAAGTAACCTTCTGTCCCAGTCATTTCCTGATGATATGAATTAATGAGATGTGATCCTCTTTCCACCTGTTTTGCGTTTCAACGCTGGGGCATTCTGAGGCTTGGTCAGTGATTTTTCATTGCAGCATCACTACATTGCCCAGACTCCTTTCTCTCTTTATATTAGGGAACATCTACAGTATCTTCATGTAGGTTTTAGGGAGGAGCGAAATTAGGGAGGAGCGAAAAATGTCCATACATCCATGTTTACTGGTTTAAAAAAAAAAAGTTAATTTATATAGTGCCTGTCAGATTTTTCCTCAAAAATTACATTCTTATACAGCTTTAGGTTACAGTTGTTGCTCACCATAGAGTGGCTTAATTTACTGAGTGAATAATGATGAATTGGCATTAATCCTAATTACAAATATAGCAGAAGAATATTTTTAAGTTTTCAGGAGTGCACCCAAATAATAACCGTCTGTGTATTATATATTAACTCATGTTTCATGTTTTTGGTTTCTTCTGCCACTGTGGGGCAGAAGAGACCAGTGTCAACCACAAGAGGTCACAACAACCTGTGAGACCAACCTGCTTTCATCAGGGCTTCCTGCTTATTTGAGCTTTTCATGTGTTTCTTACATCATTATCAAAGATTAGAAAAATCACATCACCTCAACATGACACACACAAACTGACAATGAATTTAAGATTCAAACTAAGATATACTGCTTTGACCTGCGCTTCTGCAATAAAACTCATTCACTCGCAAAAAGACATTTTATCCATTTTTCTTTTCCCTTTTCCTCACACATTCACGGATGCTCACATGGTATGGTGTATGTAAGAGTCTGTGTGCCAGCAAGCGCGCGCGTGTGTGTGTGTGTGTGTGTGTGTGTGTGTGTGTGCACGCACGTACATCAGCTTTCAGGTCAGGAGGTCAGTGGTCCAAACTGACACACTGTAGAAAATGCTGCGTGTGTAAACTTTATCCACACAACACAAATGCACCAATGGAGCACAATTGTAACAAATCCTGGATATAAAGTCAGACTAGTGGATGAATTTGACAGAAGGAGGAGAAGAAGACAGAAGAATGAGGAAAGTATTGGAAAGTGAGGGAGGCTCCAATGCAGAAGAGTGTTATTGTTGGGCCTGGCTGCTGTGTGACCTGTTTGTGTTGACATGAATGAGCCATTTCATTCAGACATCAGAGACATCTCCACACTCACACACACAGAACCAAGACAGAGATTGACACAAAAACACAGAGCCTTTTGTGACAGACGAGTACAGAATCTCTGCTTTCACAGGATTATGAGGTTGTAGATGTTGATGCCTCAGCAAAAACACAATAAATCAGGAAAGCGTGGTGCATCTTTAAATTGAAAGAAATAAAATGACCAAATGTGAATCATTTTACTGAAATTAATTTCCTCCTATAATTCCAGTGTTGATGACAAAGGACACATTACTGGTGTTGTGACCACCAGGTTCATATCCTGTGTTTTTAGTGTCACAGCTTGTTTATTTTAAGTCCTCTTAAACATAAATACAAGTAGAAAACATTTTATAAGTCCCAAATAATTATGTAATTTATTTGGTGATGGCAATCAAGAAAGACAATTAGGACAAAACTAAATGTTTTTGTAAGGTTTGATTGATTCTTCCATACATGTAGAACTCTTGCGTGTTCGTGCAGCAGCATATCTGCCTCCCACCTCTCCCTCCCCCAGTAAGGCTAAATTCTCCCAGTCAGCATCCTTCACAAAGACAGCCAGGATGCCACTAAGGTCACCCTGACACACAAACAAAGAAGTATGCAAGCACACGAACTATCCATACAGAAATATACTGAGCACAGCATCTCTGTCCTGTGCCTTCAAAAAGTCCAGAGAGACGAATTTAAGCAGAATAAGGAAAACCCTGCAGAGTGACCACACAAGGAGCAGGAGCTGCACAACTGTGTATTGTGTATGTGCATATAACATCTTAAATAGTTACATAATCTAGAACTCTGCTTTTGGCTGCATCATTATTAACCAAGGGTTCTACGGCTACTTTGTGTTGAGACAAAAGAAAAACCCTACATCCTCTATTCATCTGAATCAGGAGTGAAATTCCAGGAATCTCTCTGTCTCTAGAGCTGCTGTACGGAAATAAAATAGCTTTTCTGAGACTTCCTCAAAGTTGCATATGGTGCAGCCGTCACACATACCCTCTGCTTGCTTACCACACTGTTCCCTGGCAGCTGCATGACCTGTGACCTCTCCATTGGTGAGACACAGCAGAAACGCTTCCTGTCCCGGAAATGAACCAGCTGGCCTGGGAACCTCAACCTGTCATTCTGAGGCTGGCCCATTCAGACAAAAGTCTAATGAGGTGTCAGACAGAGGAAACGAGGTGGATGTTCATGAGAGACAGTTAATATTTGTTATGTTTTCATCCCACATTTCCATCAACTGCATGCCCAGTATTGTCAACATCTGATGGTCTGTTGCTTAGCAACTCAACCACACACAATCAAGTGTTTACTGGCGTGCTGGAGTTGTAATTCTGTTTGCATTATGATGATCTAAAGTCAATATAAAGATGATGGGAAAGCTGGAGCCACACTGCAATGAGTTCAGACAGCTTCCCTGCAGTATCACACTCTGCCGTTAGAGGGCAGACAAGGTCCTTTCAGTGAATATCAAAAGTTCTTAATCTCTGCAGAACATCAAAACATCTCATTTAACCTTAAATACCCCAACATCTCAAATGTGGATCAGTGTTTAGTGCTATTTTACTCCACTTTCAATGATCTGTTCAGACTTTCCAATCTCTAAATTGTTGTCAAGTCTGCATACCTGGATTTCAATTTTGGCATTATTACGGTAAATATCCAGAATGACAGGGACTTACAAAAAAAACCTCTGTGAAGACTGTTGGTCATAAAGTTCATGGTAGATTACCTCTGTTTTAAATCAAGTCAACTGGATTTGCTGAAGAAGCCTCTTGAATGAGTGGTTCAGTAGACTTGATTCTATGAAGAGATCTCACACACACACACACACACACACACACACACACACACACACACACACACACACACCAAATGGATTTGGCATCGCTGGGTCAGAGCGGCATCAGCAATCAACCTCAGACTGCTAGTTATTCAAGCGAATAATGGACAGCGAAGATGGACATGGTGATCACTGGACCTGATCGAGGCTCGGAGAGTTCAGACATCAGTACAGACCGTGATCAGACAACCATGGGTCTCTAGAATAAAAATTGTACTGAGATGTTGTGTTTAAGACGGATTTCCTCCACCAAACACGAAGAACATATAGATGGAGAGATGGAGAGATGGAGAGATAGAGAGATAGATAGATAAACTTTAATAATCCCGGAGGAAATTGCACATATCCACTGCTCATCCAAACACCAGGAAAAAACAAAAACAAAACAGGACATACCACAAGACATACACTACACTAACAGACACATGTAGCATCAACAGTACATATACTTAAAAAAATTACAATATAAACAGTATAAAATTGAAATATAAACAATATAAAATTAAATTAAATACAAATCCATTTAACCGCGTGCTGACCTTGACACCTCCCCCCTGCTCCTCCTGAGAGAGTCATTGTACCCCCTGATGGCACGGGGCACGAAGGAGGACCTCAGCCTCTCTGTGGAGGCGCTGTGTGACAGCAGTCTGTCGCTGAAAGTGCTCCTCTGCTGGGAGAAGGTGGTGTGCAGGGGGTGGCTGGTGTTGTTCATGATAATAATAATTTAATAACACTTAAGAAGTTGGTGGGTGGTACGAGGGGGATGATAGACTTATCCCCCATCATAAGGCGACAGTTGAGTTGACTTCTGCCATGTTGGACAGGGACAATAGTGTTAAATCTTTTACCTACGTAGGTTTTCTTTCAGTGTGTAAACATTCCAGTTCCATTCACAAAGTTATTCTTTGACGGAACAACTTAGTGGATCGCTACACCCATTCCAAAGATGGGATTAGAGCTTGGAGACATCAGACAGACAGACAGTGATACCCTGAGATTCCATTAAGAGATTAGAGGACAAGAGAGGAAGATGTAACAGGAGAGGATAGGAGAGGAGTGTGGCTCCTGAATAAACTAACAAGGATGGATTAAGAGGAATTGACTTGTGGCTACACACAAAAGCGCACATGCAGCAGGGACATCAATAAATTATTTAGGAGATGGCAGTCCAAGTAATGAAAAGTGGGAAGCTGACCCATCTGCAGAGAAACTTGAATCCAGCCACAGTTTGAACATAAAGTCAAACATCACCACCTATATATTTGAATAAGCTCACTTGAAAACCTCACTCTGTCATGCTTCCGGTGTCTACCCGGAAGTTCTGGCAGCTAACCAATTTAGCTCCAGGCTTCACATTTGTCCATGTCTCTCACTTACAGAGCCGTTTTGGCTTCGTCAAACATAGCAGTTTATATTCTTCGATTGTGACGGACCTCATGTTGTTGTGTGGGGAACCCCGATGCTTTATTCACCAGGACCAAACTCACAAAGCCGGCGTCGGTTTGTTTTCTTGTGATGGTGAAGAAAAAAAAAGAAAACAAAGTCTGATATTATTGTTGTATCGTGGAATTTCCACGGGTTCCCGCTACTTTATCTTATAAAAGTCTCCTTCCAGTGTTTACACAGATGGACTGCTGGACAACCAAACCTATTAATATGTCTTTTTTCACTGTAAACAGTCATTTTCCCCCCTATAAGCCGAAGGCCCGTTTCAGAAAATCACAGTTGAAGACATGAGATAAATAGGTGATAAAAAAATTCTTCAAAGCATTTCAACTCAGACGCAAACTAGGTCACCATGGGCTCTGCTGAGAAGGCCAAAAATGTCAATGGATGTCAAGTATTTTTTGGAGTCTGGATTCCTGCCTGTAAAACTTTAATCACTCGACTGAGAAAACATCAAGAGTTTCTGAGCCTACACACCCAGGAATACAGAAACACACACAGAAGTGGCAATGGTTTTGTTTCCAGGAAACAATGGCCAATTACCCCTGTCCTTTCCCTCCCTTGCATGATAAACAGAAAAGATTTCAACAGTAACATCTTTGTTTCATTTCCTCAGCGTCACTGACCCAGAACAAAAATAGTAAAGATTAAGTTGTCATGTAACATTTATTATCAACAAATTGAACATGGTCTACCACTGAGACTCAAGAGCTGTGATTACTACATGATGCATGCAGAAACACAGAAATATTGACTTTAAAATGAAGAAAAAACAATCTGGCACTTTATGATGACAACATTGCGTTCCTCCTGTTTATTTAATGCTGCTGCACCACAATGCAAAAAAACTAGTGCATTGCAGCTTTTCGTACCAGGCACATGCTTTCAGGACCCATCCTTGGAGAGGTGTGGCACGGCAATAACACAAGCTGGCACAATGATTGCATACCACTGCACATTGCTGCAACAAGCAAGTCCAACAGGGAAAGTAGCAAAGCTACTAGCCTCTAGCTGGAGGAGTTTAAAAAAGAGAGCCTTCAGAGTTGAGGAAGTGGTTTGGTTACAAAATCAGATATAGAACAAACCACAGTTATATGTAAGAAGTGTGAGAATCTAGAACAACTAAAGGGACAATGCCACAAAAGTGAGGTGAGCACAGAGCATGTCAAAAGAGTTCACATAGCATCAGTGTTTTGTCAGCTCATTCATGCAGAAATACCCAGATATATGGTGATGAAGTCAAAACATATTGCTGCTGTGACACCAGCATGACCTCTGCTGCTCCCTCATTCTCTGCCATGAGGATCAGCAGCAGTGTGAAAGCAGTGACATTGACCTCCAGAGCATTAGCTGCCTGGTCAGATCCCTTCAAAGTAAAGGTCAAGTGTCATGTTGGTGCTTGTTGACACCAGGAAGAGCAAGTCATCTCACTCACTCTTATTTATTATTAGATACTTTCTACGTTGCAACCTACTAATCACTGATTTAACCTGGTCCTCCTTGTGTGAGAAAAAAACACATTTACACAAACAAAATACTTCCCTAAATCAGGAAAGCAAAGAAGAGTTAGGAGGACAAATAGAGGAAGAAGGTCAAAAAGCAGAATGGTTCAGAACTCTGCATGGATAGATGGTGGGAAAGGAGGGAGGGGACAGCCTTAGAAATAGGGAAGAAGAAAGAGCGAGATTCATGACACCGTGAGAAAAGAAAAGCGGCATCCATACTCTTCTGGGTTCGGGGGCCTTAGTTAATCTCAGGTTAATGAGGAAGTGACAGGGACAGAAATGAAAAGAAAACAGGGAGAATGAGTAGGACCAATACAAGTTGTATTTATATTTACATCACTTGTCACACAACATAAAATATGAAAGAAAAAAAGTGAGAGAAAGGACTCCTTGTTATGTGAGTGCACTGGATCAGGTGGGTGAGTTCATACAGATAATAGGTCAGAGACCGAGACATTGAAAGCAAAAGAAAGAGGATTAATTTAAGGTTGAGAGAGAACAGGAGCGACGGCACCAGAAAGGTAGGAGCCCATCAAACAAAATAAAGAGGATGGAAAGCTAAGAAAGTTCACGTAATTTACACTACCACTGGGTTATCCTCATTTGTAAGTCAAGCATGTGATGTCTTTTGTCACTTATACATTGAAAATTTATTGGAAACACACTGAAATTTCATTGTCAGTGCTAATGTGCAGATGCTAAGTCATATCTCAATTCATTAAATAATAACAGCTAACTCAACATTGAATCAAGGCGCATAAGGAATGCCATTCTGCAGAAATGTTGCATTCAACAGCCAATCAAATTCACTCTGATGAGGATGTTTGAAGAAAAGTGATGGGATTACCAAAGTCAGTAGCATTCAGCCTTTTAGGACCAAGACCTTACAGACCGTGGTAGTCCGTCCAACGATTGTTGAGATCTCTCAGTCATAATAAAATAGTGAAGCAATCAACTTTCTGACTCAGACTCAGAATGAAGCAGCTAGGAAGGCTACAAGAAGATTAAACTTCAAATCTTTGCCATTTCACCTTATACTGTTGTCAAGCAATAATCCTCTGCTCCTCATGTGGAGACCAGAGATTGAATGAGAGGTAGTACAGATTGTTAAAAGAAGTTGTGTTTGTGTGAGCCGGAGAAAAAGTGAGAAATCCAGAGGGCCGTGAGAGAGAGATAAAGATGAGGAAGGAGAAAAACTCTTAGACGATGATGTCAGCGGATGGGAAAACATGAGGCAGAGAGAGGAAAACAAAAAGTGAAGGTAAGAAAGGACCAAGAGAAAAGAATGTGACAAGTTTACATAAACATGGGGGACCTGAACACATAACCACGGTAACCAGGCCCTTAATTTTAACCTCAGCTGTTCCCGTTGTCATGGACACCTCTCAATTAGGACCTTCCCTCCACCCTTATACAAACCATCCCATCCGCTGGCCTTTCATTGAGACACTTGACCCCAGCTCCTGAAAAAGCTGTAATGAAGTGGTTGTCAGAGGCACCGGCAGCATCCCCACCGCCATGACATCAACATTTATATTCAGTCAGATCTCCTCAGTGCCTGAAGGTTCTCTTTCTTCACACCTGACACCTTCAGGGGAGAGTCATCCGTCATCTTTAAACTTGTAATGCACAACAAGCAGACATTCTATAATGAGGGAAGCCCTTCTCGTAGCAATGTGAACAAACAGCACTGCAAATAACATAACTGTTAGTCAAAAACAATTCAACATTTCCACAATCGTATCTTTAAAAACTAAAGACATTTTGATTTTGGACTGTTGCTTGGACAATTTGGAAAATGTGTTACATGTTTTTCTAGCACGTAATAAAGAGAAAGTTTCAGTTTTCAATTTCGGTATGTTTCATTTCATTTCCATAACAAACTCAAATTTCTATGAAGCAAACATTTTCTGAAATGCTGTTCCATGTAAAATCAGAAAAACATTTTTTGCTTGGACAACGACAGATTATTTTGCAATGTCTTCACCAGACATCTCAACTGGATTTACCGTCAATCAACGACACATCTTTCACCAGGTCTGTTTGATTCTGTCGCAATGTTTTGATGACTTCGGTCCTAAGAACCGTTTGTTAAACATATCACTGCTACAGTCTCTAGTATTGTGATGACGTCTCGTAGGCAGGACAGAGTTTGAGTAGACCATAGCTGGTTCATGGTCTCTGGAGGAATGGTGAGCCAGTTAAGACTTGTATGTTTGAGACAGTGAGAGTCAAAACTGAAGACCACCTAGACTGACCACCAAAACAAAAGAAGAGGAGAAGAGAAGAGACGGACGGACGCTTCGCTTTTTATCTCAACTTAAGTTGCTTTTCTAGTGTAGAAGACCTTTTCATCATGTCGTTTACACTCCACAATCCTGCCGATATAGAAACACACACAAATAAACATGACGTGGCAGATTAGGAGAGGACTCTGAGCCTGCAGGTAGGAGGGATGTGAATTCTGCTCGACAGGAATAACAACTTGGAAAGTGATCAAGGGCAAAGTTAATTGCTCAACATTGCAAAAGTTCTTAAGACAGTCAGGTATGTTAAGGCTTGTTGGAAACAGACTGTAATCCTTTTTTAATGAGCTCATAGGGTAACAAGTTTGAGGCCTACATTTAAAAGGAAGTGAGAGGTTAGACGACTATGGGGAAACACAATTGAAAGAGCCAAGTTTATTACAATTCCATGATGATGTTGATCATTCTGGTCACAATTGGTTTTACAGCTAAATGAGGAATGAGAATACCAAGAAAACTACATCTACAGGGTCTTTTTTTTGATAACTGGTAAATTTATAAAAGAAAATTGACAATGTTTTTGTCAAACGTGTTATTTTTATGATTTTTTTTTAAGTTGACCAAATCATCAACATAACTAAGGAAATAAAACTGGGATATTTGATTTTAGTGCTAATATGTTCTGTGCTAACAGTATTTAGTTGGGTTCTGAGATTCCACAAGGGTTATTATAGGTAGAGTGTTATAGTAGCTTTAACGGTTGTCCACAAACAGACAACACATGATGATGCTAGATGAAAAAAGACACCGTGTGAGGTAGCGCTAAAAATCAAACGCATGAAAAATAAAACTGGGAAACACACTGAGGGTTTAGATCGAACTGAGCAAATGTTAATTATAAAAGTAGTCTACAAAGTCCAGAAGCAAAAGTAATTTACCTACAGTATATCCATACAAACAGGCACAAGCATGAGCGCCATAACCACACACCACCCTCTGTACACAGCCTATGTAAACTGAGATTATTTGAGCTTGTTTATAAACAAACACACAAATAATGATGGGTAATCACAGCATCAAACTCCCAGTATTGGGACTGACAAACCAATCAAAAAATTCAATTTCATTATATGTTTGTGTGCGTACTGTCTGCTGCATGTCATAATGACAATTACATAATAAAATTTTAAAAGGTTTTCTAGTGTATAAGTGGCTCTTATAGCCTAAAAATGTGTTTCTCTGACCTTACATGCACATACAGTCCATTTCTTTTTTTCCCCCTGCTCACACACAGAAGGCGACAGTACATAAAAGATGGACTACGTGTCAAACTGAGATAACACTGCATTTCCCACGCTGCCTCTGTCTCTAGGTAGAGTTTGCAAGGGGTGACGTATGTTGGATTTTAAGGAAGTAAAAAGTCAGTCTTTCTCACAGAGGCCAGCAGGAGAAAACAGACAACCAAATTCTTCCAAGACAAAGGCCTATCAACTTCAACCCATTAAAACAGAGTCAAAGTAAAGCTTCTCTCGGTCATCATGCACAAAACCGCCAAAGCTGCACTAGCAGGACAATGAATAATTTCAAAGATAACCTGCTGACAGCTACACATCACAGACAATGAGGGCAAGTTATTATTCATGTTATGGTCTTAACACTGTTGGCCTCCATCAAAAGACTTTAACAAGATTCATGACATCTACAAATAAACAGTCATCTGTTCCACCTCTCATTCACAATTCCACAAGCCGTGAATCATTAACATGAGAAAGTGTTTCGACAAGCAGGAGCAAGTCTGATCCAGCAGTTCATGGGCAGCAATTTAATGAAGAAAGGATCAAACGGAGCTGGTCTTGTTCTTCTAGAATGTATTACCATGTATTAATAAAATTAATAACTAATAATATTAATAAAATATATGCATGTATATGCATGTTTATCAGTATGAGTGGAAAAAAATAATTTGTCTATTGCGAGATTAATAAAGTACCTCTCCTCTTCCTTTTCTTAAAATATTTGACCATTAAATTTGGGGAAATTTTACAGAAATCTTAAGCTTGACAAAACACTGTCTTGTGTTAAAGAATTTTAATTTCTCTAGTGCTGTAGCTACACATGATAATTTAGAATCACAAAAAAGCACTTGCAATTATATAACAAACTGAATCAATTCAGGTAAAACCAGGTCAATGTTTAATGACTGTTCAACCACAATTGCTCTTACATCCCCACATAGGTGGTTAGTAATACCTATAAACTATATTGTTGTGATTTAAACTGATAAAGCAACAGTGTTCAGGTAACTAGAGAAAGGCCTGCATTGAAACGAGACAAAAGAATCGTCACAGAACCAGACCTATGTAGGCTAATCTGTATACATTTATATGTTAAAAAAAAAAAATCAATCATGTTGCAAAACTAAGCTACAAAAAATGTGAATCAGGGCAGGAAGAGGAGTCAATGAGCGTTTGCTCAGGTTAGTAACTGATGAAATGTCCATCCTTCATTGGTGCTGAGATCTTCATTCTTCTGTTGGAAGATGTACCTTGAGCTCGAACATTTCTGAGGCAAAGGTCTCTGAAACTCACTAATGTCAGTGAATTCATCTGACACTTCAAAGCTGAGACATTTTGACCTGCTGTGCCACGACCTACATTCAGCATCACCATTTTGCTCAAAGGGAATCCCTGAATGAACAACATGATTATGGAGGCTCGATGAATTGCAGATCTCCACAGTCTGATCAAGTTCCTTCTATGGAAAGACATAATCAAATGATTTAGATGAAAAGGAAAAATGATGGGCTCAAACTGACTTGCCAAAACGTTAGTTTACTTTAGATAATTAAACTAATCAATTGGTTGAGTAATGTTTGGATTACAGCTGAAACACTTGTTTTGCTTTAGGAATCGATCAGTTGCTTTCTTGCTGAGATTTGCACGACAAAATCAATGCAACTCTTACATGAACAGGATAAGGTAAACATGAAAACATGAAGCTACAGCCTGCTCCTTGTTAGCTTAACACAGAGACTACACATAGTAGACAACATAAAATCTGCCAAATAGCACTATACAACTCACTAATGAATACCTTTCATTTGAAAGCCATTATTGCTTTTTCCCTCTTCGAACTGTTTATGCTGAGGTAAGCTAAACACTTAACGTACAGTACAGTGGTAACTCTTCTTACGAATGTCTGTACTTACGAAATTTTCTACTTACGAAATTTCTCAGCAAGAAAATATTACCTCTAGTTACGAAAGAAATTTCGACTTACGAATGGTAAAAATACAGTATGGGCTGATACTCGCAGCTCCCACAGGTTCCTGAACGCAACATTCTCATAGCTGCTCTGCCATTGGCTATTACCGAGTATCTTCCTGGCATCCCATTGGCTAAGAGGGACCTCTTTGTGGAGTTAGATCGGTGTTTATGCAGGGTCCTCGTCATTCAGCCCTCAATCCGTGAGATGTTGTAATAATTTTGCGCAAATATACTGTATTAACTTTTTGAATATTCACTATGGACCCCAAGAAAGTGATGGAGAAAAGAGGAAAAGAAAAGACGAAGAATTTTTTGTCCATACAAACAAGGCAAGAGATAATAGAAGAGCATGAAAAAGGGTTGCCAAAGAATATGGCCGCAATGCATCTACAATCACCACTTTATGAAAACAAAAGGACGTTTAAGGAGTCTAAGGCATCGCGTAGGTGGTTGGAGAAGTTCAAAAGGAGGACTGGAATTCACTGTTGTTCGGCATGGTGAGGCAGGAGCGCATGAGCCAAAGAGGGCAAAAATCAATGAGGACAGCTATTAAAAGGTAAATAACCATCATTTTCATTCTTTACTCTATTCTTTGACTTTTACGTTATGCATAACTCTCATTTGTTGTGTAATAATCTAATTCTAACATGTATTTGTTACCTGTTTTGATGCATTTTTATGCTTTATAAAACATTTATGTCTGAATTTTGGGGGGGTTGGAATGGATTAGGCCAGTGGTTCCTAAACTTTTTAGTCCGCGCACCCACTTCTACCTCCCGACTTAGCTGACGCACCCCCAATGCCCAAAACATGAAAGAAAAAAAAAGGAAAGAAAAGGCGTAGTCTTTACAGCCATATAGGTATCAAGTTTAATAACATAGGCTCCTGTTAACACAGAATAGATTGTGCAATAATGGGCCTGTTAACACAGAATAGATTGTGCAATAATGGGCCTAATGATCTCTCACTTTAGAAACGGTGGGGAGAATAATAGTAACAATATAAAAATGAAAATAATAATATTTTAAGTCAAAATGGTCGCCGAGCGAGCCGACTACAGATGAGTGATGAACAGCAGTTATTACTATGCAGGGCTCGAAATTAACTTTTTTTCTTGATAGCACTGGTGCTCCGAAATGTAGAAGTTAGTAGCACCAGCAAAGACTTCAGGAGCATCTACCCAAAAGCAAGGCAGTGACGGAGCGATAGAGACGCTCCATTCATCTCCGTTCCTCCTCTCTCCCTCGCCCAGGAGAGCAGCCGCAGCTGCGCTCTCATTGTTTCCTGGCAGGACCGCAGGACCGCGATCTCACAAAAAAAGATGCACCAGAATTTTTTCCCTAGTCGCACCGGTGCTTCCAAATATATTTAATAGTCGCACTTATAAAAATATGGGCGCATATGCGACCAAAATGGGCGCAATTTCGAGCCCTGCTTTGTAACAAATAGGCCTATTTAACAAACTAACATTTATTAAATGGTAACAAATATACTACTTCGCCACAAAGAATCAAAATAACATAGGCCCAAGTTCAGCATCATATTTTCTCTTTCGAGTACGAGTCTCATTGTGTTCTTTACCCCCTTGTCCCGATGAAGTGTCCGGGTGAGTTTTCTGTGTTCTGCGCTCCTTATTTTAAGTTTCCCCTGTCTCGTCATCTTTTCCTGCTGGATTTCTTCAGCCTGGTAGACTGCACAGCTCTCAGTTGGGCCAATGTATCCTGTCCTCTTTCATTTCTCCCAGATTTAATACCGGACAGACTGCCCGTTTTCAACCAGTTATGCATTTCGCATATTATTGTTGTTGCTATCACAACAAGCTAGCACGTAGCTAGGAGAAAGCCAAGTGCATTTTGGGTTGTTTTTTTTTTATTTAAAATTTTCCCAAAACGTTTTTTAATTGAAAATTACAAATGATTTCTGTGAATGAATTTAAATATTTAAACTGTTAATCCTCCATTAAAAAGTATTTAAATTATTTATTTAATTATTTATGTATTTCAAGGTGCTCAGCTGCCATTACACTCGCGCACCCCCTAGCGGCTGCTCGCGCACCACAGGGGGCGCGCGCACCACACTTTGGGAATCCCTGGATTAGGGCATTTGCATGGAAAACGCGTCTCTACTTACAAAATTTTCTACTTCTATAATTTCTTCCGGAACCAATTAATTTCGTAAGAAGAAGTACCACTGCACTGCTTTTTTTGTTGTTGACAAGGACAACTTGTTCTGGAGGTGGACGACACCAGATACTAGTTCTGCTTCCACTGGTCCAGCACAGTATCCATTACATCACTGTCACACACCGATGTGAACGACAACCCAACTTGAATAAAATCAACCACCCAGCTGCTGACGTGGGCAGAAGCTACACCTGGAAAAGAGCAATCCAGCTAACAACTGTTTTAAAGTACAACACTGCTCGCTCTTCTTCCACTACTACTGAACCACACAGCTCACACACACCTCTCTCACACACACACTACAAACACTAACTGCACTCTATCTTATGAAGTAATAGCTCTGTCAGTGCAGGCAGTGAGAGGTAACGAATGTCTGTCAGTAACGTGTTATGGTGCAAGAAGATGTAATACAGTACAGAACATCTCCTGAACACTGAACATGTCTGACCTACGGGGGGCACTCCATCTCTTACAGGAGCATTCAGGGGCTCTGAAGAGTAACAAGCTATAGCTGAGGTCTCAAAAATGTGCTATCAGAGGTTTCCACACTGAACACTTCTACACCAGTGAAGCGAAGGCAAGGGTGACACCCTACTGCTGCCATAATGATATGAACGAGAGAACTCTTATCACGTCTCCCCGTCTGTGAGTCTTCTACTGAAAACATGTTACCGTGTGAGTTGGTGACCATATGCCATCAACATTGGAAGTGTAAAATGGCATCCTTATTGATCTGAATCCAACAAGACACTGATCACATCATTCACGCATCATTCATATGCACTTCTCTTCAGCATCTTAGGTGTTATAGGTTAGGTGTTATACTTCTTTAGCAGTAACATACAAATTAGGCAGTTGTGCTTTAGTACCACTACAGATTGCCCCATTAATTCTGTCACAGTGCTCGATGACATCAAATAAAACCTTAAAACTTGCTCTGATACTAAACTGATGCTACATTAGCACAGATAATGTTACTGTCTTTAAAAGAAGACCAGACAACGACAAAAAAGAAAGGTTACATCCTTTCCTTTGACTTCCCTCACATGTCCTGAAATGTGTTTATCTCTATAGTGTTATGTGATAAAGGTGAATGACTTTATTCTCAACTGTTCCCTCAGGTTAACCCCACCTACTACAGTAACTCCTATTAATTCTGGCGCCTGAGCTACAGACGCAAACAATACAGACGTTTACGTAACCTGATTACAGGCTTTGGAGTTCAGATAGGCAAGTCGTCTACTCGTGACGTGAAACCACATAAAGCTAGAATGGGTTTAAGTAACTTTCAGTCCCCGTTAGAACCAGGTGTGTTCATTAACACGGATTTGGTAGATAGGCGTGGATTTGTTGTTAACAGGTATGATTGAAAATTTTTAATCCGTAAACACTCATCACTGAACTGATTTTAACTAATTCAGACTAATTGTGGGTTTTAGTGTTAGTCCATCCAAATTTGTGGCTCTGAGGCTCAGTTCTGCTACCAAGGGCATTGGAGATCAGAAAAGTTGACCTACTTTTAAACTTTAAACACACACTGAGTGAATTGAGCAACCCAATTCCCTCACAATTCCTAAAAATAGGACACTGGTACCCCTGCCCCTCAAATTTGCTTCAAGCCAAGGACTGGAACGGTTCAATGTTTATTAAAACATATTGAAACACTTGCACATGACCTATTGAACCAAAAGTGTATATTATTAAATGATTACATGAATAAAGCACAGCGGTGCACTGGCGTCGTGCCCGGAGTGTCCCTCGCCTCACGCCCTATGCCAGCTGGGATAGGTTCCAGCTCCCCGTGACCCGCTACGCCAGATGCAGCGGCGGTGCATTAAAATGAATGAATGAATAAATAAAGCACCATTTTCTTTTGGTTCTGTCAGTAATTTTCAAGTGAAAACAGGTACACAGACAAAAATGAATTCCCTTCAAAGAAAAATCACGTCTTTGTTTATTTCTGACACGTCTGACAGTGCCTTCTTAGATTATATTCTTTCACTACAGCCAAAGTTTCTCCACACAAAAGACACACAGGCTTGCGTTGTATCTCAGTGAACATGTACTCTGACTCCCAACTGGCTTGAAACCCCCTGCTCTCAGTGCCCAACATTAGTTTAACCATTTTTGAGGAGGGGGGTAGCTGACAGTTAACCTCTGCTCTGACGGTTGATGAATAATGAAACCGAGACCCACTTGTTGCAGAAAATCTCACTTTGCGGGCTACTGTTGCATTGTGGGGAATGTAGAATGTTGGTGCATGCAAAAGACCAGGCAGTGGCTGTGGGGCGGCAGTGGTTTTGGGTCGGCAGTGGCTCAGCGGTAGAGCAATCGTCTTGAAGACAGGATCGCCCAGCCATCAGGGGTTCGAATCCCGCTCCGGCTAGAACTTCCTTTGGCGTGTGAGCTGACGGTGGGAGGCGTCAGCTCACCTCCCAGCCACTGGCGAGGCGCTCTTGAGCAAGGCTCCGTCCCCCCCTACAAGATGCTCATTGGGGCGCGACCCTCATGCGCCATCCTTTGTACCTCTGTATGTCCTCTCTATAGTAATTGCATGCCTACAGGCCCCTAGTGTGTGCTGTGTTCAGGAGCCTGTAACTTGTAACCCCTGTGTGTGTAACACATACAGTATATGTACATGTGAAGTGTGACATGTAAAAATAATTTCCCCAGGAAGGACAATTAAAGTACTGGTTATTATTATTAGTAGTAGTAGTAGTAGTAGTAAGTAAATAACATCCTGGGGGGCACAGATAATTCATTCGCAGGCCGGATCTGGCCGGATCAGTATGTGGTCCAAACGATAAACGCAAAACAAGAGCTGAACTCCATCCATCCATCCATCCATCTACTTCTGCTTATCTGGGGTCGGGTCGCGGGGCAGCAGTTTAAGCAGGGAAGCCCAGACTTCCCTCTCCTTGGCCACTTCGTCCAGCTCCTCCGGGAGAATTCCAAGGCGTTCCCAGGCCAGCCGGGAGACAGTCTCTCCAGCGTGTCCTGGGTCGTCCCCGGGGCCTCCTCCCGTGATTCAACAAAAAGAAGTGGTCTTGACTCCGAACAAACTGAAACGTGATTTGGTTCAGTCTCAAAGCTCTTTTTGCATAGTTGAGTCTAATGGACCAATTAAAAGAATCAGGCGATTGCAGGTAACGAAACAGCTGCAACGGGTAAAAAGGAGAAACTACTGCCAATGCCTACTAATTAGAAACTAGTAGGCATTGGCAAGTCTTGGACAAGTCTTGGACAAGACTTTGGCTAATCGAGTCCTAACAAGCAGACATTCATGACCTCCACTAGATGTCCAACCACACACACACAAAATCACAAAGATTCCAACAATGTTTTTTCACTGAATGTTTTTTGAATGCTGGCTTCAGACAGACCTTGAATCACTTATGGAAATTTTGGGAACTTTGTCCAGGAACAGCAGTTACATGCCCAGCATCTGGTGAGGCTATCAGTAGTAGTTAAAAGTGAATCAAGATATTGACAATCCTGCGTACACTATGCAACATTATGCTGTCCTCAAAGGGCCTGATGTAACTTATAAATGTAACTACCGGTAAATGTAACAATGTAATGCAAAATCAATGTAACTACTCCTTAATGTTAAATGACTAAATTTATTACTTATTCAAGTTACAAACAGTTTGCTTACTGCTCTGTTGTAACAAATCCTTTTATAAATAATTCTATAACTTTTTTGTCAATGTTAAAATAGGCTTAATTACTGCATTGTGGAGAGTGTAGTTTTGGTCAAAGCACACTTTTGGCCTGTTTATTTTTAGACACTGATTATTTATGCTCTTGTGGGATACGTAAAATGATGTGTAAGGGATTATTGCTTAGCTGGTTTAGCCTCTGGGATTAAAATGTTAGTGGAGTATTGGGAGAAGTCAAGGCCAAATAGTCTAAATTAACTGCTCACACACGCAGACAAACACACATGCGCGCACACACAGAGGCCTCATTTACCTGCTGTGCACACACACTTCCTTACAGGTGAGCCTGACATCGAAGTAGGTCATTACTTCCCTCACCTGATAAATACATCATCAATAACCAATGTTTCCACACCGTGAAAGTTTCTCTATCGACGTGAACATAAATGTAAATGATGTGACTGATCCACAGATTTATTTCTCCAATCCAAATTAATCCAGTTCAAAAACAACTTCAACCTCATGACTGAAACAAAGCAAGAGACAACAATGAATGCTATGTTGGATTTACAACAAAGTCAAAAGCCACTCATGTGATTGGATTATCATAAAATGAGCCCCACATGGCAGTTTACAGTTTACAGCATTTTCATTGGCTGGCCGGGCCTGATGGTGGAGCAATCGGCCCACTGTCACCAGCAGGCTCTACAGGTTGGACTCAGAAACCATCGACCTGCATGGACTGTGTGCTCCAAGTTACTGTCATCAACTGTAAAACAACAAAAATAATCACTGGCAATAAATTTCCCAATACGAGCATTCAAAGGGTAACAACCAGATTGGTTGACACGGGCCTTGTTCAGACTAGTCGCCTATATCTGATTTTAACCATCCAGATTGATTTTGCATATCTCATTTGTTCTGAACAGTCGCATACCACATGAAATCTGATTTTTGCGGGACAAATTGAAACCACATTCGGGAGGCAGTTTCGTGTCGGATAGGGACAGAGGCGTCTGCAGTCTGAACAGGTCCAAACACTCCGATTCATGTTCGTCGTAGTCGTTGCTGCCGTCGCAATTAAATGACCTCACACATTACGCGCACTGAACAATGACTCCTCCCTGACGTCGTTGCCCAGTTTGAACAGAGCAGAACGCATTTGGACACTTGCTAAAAACAGTGAACAGTCAGCCCTAAAAATCACATAGGGGAGGGAATCTGATATGCCTGCAGTCTGAACGGGGCCTGATTGTCTGGTTAATAAAATGACTGAACATAAAACTGATCCTGAATGAGTACGTGTGTTCCAGGTCACTCATACCTCCAGCAGTGGAAAAAAAACCACAATCAGTGTTCTTGTTTGTGTGCGTCCTTTCGTCTTTGACGCACATTTTTTGACAGGGACACACGATCATCAGACAACGTGCGTCCCTGGGACGCACAATCATCAGACAACGTGCATCCCTAGGACACTTTAAAAGCACTTCCATCTAACAAAAATATTCACAATTTATCAGTTTCTCCACTTAAATTTCAAACCCGGAAATCGCCATTGTGTTTTGATGTTGCGCGAGTTTATTGTCACGAGACTCATCTACGTGATTCAGCCAGCACAGTGTCGCAGTGGGTAGCGCTGTCGCCGCACAACAACTCTATGCGGAGTTTGCATGTTCACCCCGTGTCTGCGTAGGTTCTCCGGCTTCCTCCCACCTCCAAAAACCTGCGCTAAAAGGTTAATTGGCCGGTCCCAAATTGACCATAGGCATGTTTGTGTCTCTGTGTGGCTCCGCGGTGTACTAGCATCGCAGCCGGAGTTTCCGTCGCGTCACGCCCTCTCTCTGCTGGGATAGGCTCAGGCTCCCTGCGACAGCGGATGTAGCGGTTGTGACAATGTATGAATGAATAAAATTGACCATACCAACCCAATGTCTGCTCATTTTACATGCTGCAGTGAGAGTGACGAGTTAGTCTCATATTATCACCATGCCTCAGAAAAAACGCAAAAGTTGGAGAAACACCAAGGACAATGAGTGCTTTCCCGAATAAAAAAATAGTCAAAAGTTAATCAACAGAAAGACAGATGTTACTGTGGACATTACTAAAAATGTGTGTGGAGAAGGTTCTGTCAACTTGATGCAGTGTCCACAGGTTAATATATGAATTAAAGGCAGAGAAAACTACTGAGTGAAAAGCAAAAGGGAAAGAACTTATTATATATTTCTTTATTTCTTAAACTGTTTAAGAATGATGCAATGAAAAATGATGCAATTTTACTTATTTACTTTTTTACTTAAACAGTTATTACATCATTATTAATAACATCATTAAAATTAACAGTTTAGTTTTTTCATTGTACTATTGGCAAAACTCTATCCTTGCGTACACTTCTACCGTGTACTCTAATTACTTTGCGTGTGCACGCACACACAGAGACCTCATCTACCTGCTTTGCACACACACTTCCTTAAAAGTGAGCCTGACATAGTACAAAATAAAATCCAAACTGTTATTGGGATGCATAAACATGCTGGGATGCACATATTTTTGTTGAAGCGCATCTCAGGGATGCGCGACTTTCTTGAGGTAAAATGAACTCTGCACAATGCAAGCAAACGAATATGAAAATCACCCCAGCTCAAACAAGCACACTGAAGATGATACTTCTTGAATGTGGGTATGAAGCTTCTTTGACGTGTGTGATGAATGTCAGAGTCAAAGATCAGTCCTTGGTGCGGGAATTTGAAAACACAGCTCTGTTATTGGTCCTGAGGTCGTTGACACAGAATCTGATCTGACACAAATTACAAAGGTTAAAGAAGGTTCAGAGAGTTAAAAAAAAAAAACAGTAATAATGTGAAGCACAGGCAGACAAACATGTCAGACATGAATCTATTCTGAGCTCACGTGTGACTGCAACAGGTAGACAGTTAAAAACACAAGCTGACAGCGACTCCACCTTCAACAAACGGTGACCCAGCAGCCTCCAACTCATTCACACACCCTGGCTCTGCTACAGCGACACACACACTATTATTCACACATGGTATTCAATGGAAGGTAAAACAAAGGGAAACAGAGGATGGGCCAGAGGAGTGGACTTGTTATTTCATTTTAAAGGTAAAATATATTCATGGGCCTCTCAGAGGAGGTCTGAGAGGATGCAGATGGCAGAGGGGACAAACAACAGAGCCAGAGGCCAAATCCTCAGCACCAGGAGGCAAACACCACAGCAATATCAGAGGAAATGGGACTTTTTTAAATCGCTATAAATTCAACCCCTTTTAGTACGATCTTTGTAACAACACCAGCTGAAATGCTTCTCAATTAAGATTAGTGAACAAGTCAGATTCTAGCTTCTAATTCTTATGCAATACTTTGAATGGCAGAAGTTGGTAATGTGTTTGCACAAAGGTCCACACTTAAGCTTGTGCTATCCCACACCTGATAAACTGACTAGATTTGTGATCCTTGCAACTCCCAGCCAGCTTTAGAACTGGTTAAGACGTTTAATGTCAACTACAATTGAAGGTGTTTCCAGGGGATTGTGGGTGACTTTAACCCCGTCTGCCTGACACTGCTCCAGGTCTCAGGCGCAGCAGCTGCTGCATTGTTCTACATGAACTCAAACTACCAGTGACAGCAGGTGTGGCCACAGTCAGAGAACAACTACCAGACAAAAGATGAGTGCAACATTTAAATGTGAATATGTCCTTCACAGCAGGACACCTTTAGAGGGGGTTCTCAACAGCCCTCACTGAAAAAGAGACAAGGGTTCAGTGAACAGACGAAAGGTTTCAACTATGACGTGTGTGTGTGTGTGTGTGTGTGTGTGTGTGTGTGTGTGTGTGTGTGTGTGTGTGTGTGTGTGTGTGTGTGAGTGTGTGTGTGTGTCTGTTATTGTCTGTGTGAGTGTGTGTGTTTCTGTTATTGTCTGTGTGAAAATAACACAAAAGATAACATGTAGAATATCCATCAAAACATGTTGGAAAGTGAAAACGAACATACAAACCAGTTATATGCCACCTTATGTATGTACATTATGTTTTCATGGGTCCAGTCAAGCTGGGAGCAAAGACTCAGTGGCGACCATTTAAACATGTCACGTACAAAAAAAAATGCTGGAGCCGTTTGAAACCGCAAATACAAACAGTTAGAGTCTTCTGTGAGATCTAAAAAATAAAGTTTAAAGTTGAATCTTCAATAATCACAATTTTGTGTGATGACAGTAACAACACATTCGCAGGTTTGAATCAACAGCTTCAAGCAGAGGAGAGCCTGGTTCATGCTTTGCTCGGTCAACTGTGAGAACAGCTGCTGAAGGGACTCGTCCTTTGCCGTCACCGGACACTTCCACAGACCATCCTGCTCTTGTCTTTTCTCTTATTACAGTGTTTCTCCCACTTGTCTGATATCCTAACAGCATCTGCTGGGCTCACGTGTCCTCAATGACAAAAAGTGGAAAGCCCGTCGACTGGGACATTGACTCCAAAATCAACACTAAAAGAAAAAATTAGCAGCATATGACAGTTAGCGTCTGAGGCTAATGGAGAGCTTAGAGCTAGCAGGCGCCGGCTAGCGTTCACACAGCAGTGTACTTAGCTGGTATAAAAAGAGTAGCTGTTTGAACTTGTGCTGGCTACCGTCTTATCTGGACGCCGTGCATTAGCCAAGCAGGTAAACACATACATGTGAAGCCAACGTCAATGTAAATCACAAAAAGTACAGCAAGGTACCCGAACACAATACACATGGAAGCTGACAGAAAGAAGAAAATATTTTCTTCAAATCATGTTTTCATTTTAAATACTGTCCTCATGAAGCTGACTTTTAATACCTACACACCCTTTTTACTGCGGCACCTTAAAGAGAATTCTATCACTGCAGACACTTCTTGAAGCCTCACAAAAATCACTCTTGCAGTGAAGTGTAGTAAAACAAACTGCACTATCTAGTTACACAAGTGTTACTCTGGCTTAGCTGTGACACCTCCTTTAGGCCCAACCAGTCGTTTGATTTATATTGACTCACTGCATTGTGAGCAATCCACACGTGCAACGTGTTTCTGTCCTGCTATCACCCTTTAACCAGAGATAAACGTCAATAACATCCAGAGCATGTTAACACCATGATAACCTCTGTCCAATAACAGTCATATACACCAATAAATGGCCTAACTTCTGCATTGTGACTGTCACAGGCAGATTATCTGCTTGTAATTGATGAGGTAATGATGTGAAATGGATACCAACCTCTTTTCTCCTCCAAGTCCTGGAGGAACTGTCTGTAAGCAGCGGTGGCGCTCATCGCTCCCTCCCAGAAAAAATACAGAGCGAGAAGGCAGAGAATAAAATGAGGGAGAAATTAACGAAAAATAGTATAAAGAAGGGGAGGGTAAGATCATAAAACTGTTGAGAAGCAGTGTCCTAAACAGGGTGTTCTTGATGTCGTGAGACAAGGTGAGTGAAAGCAGGAGAAAACCAGTAAAGAAGGGAGGCAGGAAGTTGGAGTTGATCTGGGAGGACTGCAGGATCCCGACAGTGTAAAACGAGCCATCCTTAATCACATCTCTAATCCCACATCTCTTGTCGGCAGCTTTTCTTCTTCCTCTACCAGTCTTGCCTTCTTTCAGCGGAGCGTGTGTCGACGGTTACCGTAGTAGTGAGTGTGGCTGTGTGTGAGCACCTCTAAGCCGGATAGAGGAACTGGACTTTGACCACAAGTCGGGTGGGTGATGTCACCGCCAGAGTCACAACCATGAGCTTAAGTGTAGAGTGAGAGTGTAAAATACACACGTGCGTGTGTCTGTCAGTCTTTGGCTAAGAATCAAAAAAGAAAAAACTAGGTGTGTTTTCATTACTCAGCTGTCCCGTCTTTCATGGTATGTGGTATGTTGAAGCATTTGTCACTGTTAGCTTCATCTTGTCTTATTGTGTGTGTGTGTGTGTGTGTGTGTGTGTGTGTGTGTGTGTGTGTGTGTGTGTGTGTGTGTGTGTGTGTGTGTGTGTGTGTGTGTGTGTGTGTGTTTCACACTGTTAGATAAATACAGTGGAACAGACAAAAAGAGAACCCTTCCTGCTACGTCTGGCTCATCATCTCCTGCATGTGTTTCTCTCCTCCCTCAGTATTTCTATAGCTTTGCTCTTCTGCACTCGTCTATTGCTGAGCCAAATCCTCTGCTGTCAGTACAGAGAATCACTTCATCATGAGCAGTCAACTGGTTCATTCACAGATACACTGGGTGAGTGTCTGGATGAAAAAAAATGCTGTTTTGAAGAACAAGTGATGTCTTAAAATAATCCTTTAGTCTCAAACATTCCAAACCCAAATATATTTAATAAACTGAGGACCAGAAATTCATAAGGAAATTATTTCATCGCTGGTACGTCACAAAGTTACTTCGTAACGTAATAATGAATGAACCACTATCAATCTGAATGAAACACACACACACACACACACACACACACACACACACACACACACACACAAGGGCTGACTGAGGTAAAATGCCACAGCAACCAATAATAAATATAAATGAACTACTTTTTGTCAGGACTTTAGGACATCTTGTTATAAATGGAAATGTATACTGAGGAACAAAAGCAGTGGATGTCTAAATGTTCATTGTATCTGGAACAGGGATGCGATGATGCTGAGAGTATTCCGAAATGCAAACTGCTTGTGATCAAATCAAGAAGACCGAAAGCTTACAGAAAGAATAAAAAGAAGTGACAGAAAGACAAAGAGCAGAAACCCAAACCAGAAATCTACGCATGTAGCACAAAAAAATTAATGAACCGTGTTGGAAAAATGATCATGAAGACTTTCACTGGTTAAAGTATCTCAAATGCAAACAACTGATTCTGCTGTTTCCATTGCTACTGGTCTGACTTCGTTCAACAAAAGAAGGAATCAAAGTGTTGAGAAAGTGAATAGTAGTGAACCTTAACGCTGCAATACAGTCCCCGTCTAACAGTTCTAACAGAGTAATACTGACAGTTCATAATACAATATACAGTAGCTGCATTATAGATGTGGAACCTCTCATTGGAAACTACTCAGTTGGAACCTGGTGAGTCTGATCTTTGAAACAGCTGTCGTTTCTCTTAAAAGTGCTTTGTATTCATGTTCTTTATTTAAAATCAAAACTGTGTGTGTGTGTGTGTGTGTGTGTGTGTGTGTGTGTGTGTGTGTGTGTGACTACAACTGTAGTTATACTGATGCAGGAAGAGCTACAAATTGAAATTGGACAGTTTGTGAAGAGATTCAAAAGCAGCAGATCTCTCATTAAGTGGTCATTTCATGACAAAATGAATTCTCCTCCAGCTTTCTTTCCAACAATCCTTGTATTCATCTTTTTCTGCACTGCAGCATGCAGGATTAACAAGATTAACATTGATTTAAAGTATGTTCTTCATAGAAGGTCCTCTCTCTCCGTCTAAGACATTACAAGCACACCTCACAAACCCAAAGACAAGCTGCTACAGATATGGAAACTGTTTCAAGCACTACTTGAATTCAAAAACATTTTCAAGACAAACGGACCTTGACAATCCTGATAAGAGTAAGAAGAGCTTTATTTCCAAACTGACGCCCTCCATCGAAAAACCGAGGCAGAGACAACAAGTTAGCTGTTCAGTGATCCTGAACGCTCCCCTCAGAGTCTCCTCTTTCACATGGCCCGATCACTGCACACACACTTCAGCAGTAACACACTAGGCAAGAGATTGAGATGGCATGAGTGGTAACCAAAGCAACAGGATAGCAGCTAGCTGTCAGTATGTTTTTACTCCTTTTATACAAGTTCCTGTGGAATAGAAGGGCCAGGTCCTGGTAACACACCGTAAAGCAGTACAGAGGTGTTAGCACTTAACTTTTAAAACATCTCAGCCAAAAATAACACAAAAAAAACAAACATGTAATAGCACGTAGTTTTTCCTCAACCATGTGTTTCACTGTGAACTCAAATCAATTAAATGGAGATTCTTTTCCAAGAATCACTACTCAAAGTGGGGCTAACCCAGGAAAAAAGAACAAAAGCAATTAGAAACAGTTGCTTGTAAGAATAAATAAATGATGGCCACATAGTCTGGAGTTTCAGCAGAAAAGAAAAAAAACTAGAGGGAAACAGAATAAATGGATTGATTTACCTTTGTTGGATAAAGTCAGCAGAAACGACAGCAACATGGAAGAAAAAAAAAAAGAAAACAGATTGGTGAGATCTCAGATGTTTTTAGTCAGACCCAAAAGCCCTAAGGGCAAGAACTCATATGTTACAGACATTTAAGTCAACAATTAGTGAATGTGTCTCAGTAATTGATTGTTTCCTGTGTGCATGTACTATGAGTGTGTGTGCGTGTGTGTGTGTGTGTGTGTGTGTCTTGCTAGACAGACACAAATACATTAATCTTTTGGGGGTTATCCAGAGAGAAACCAGTTTTCCACAGATGTCTGAATTGATTCATGTCACCTGACTTGTCAAAACACAATAAGCGCCGTGATGAAAGGGAGTCCTCGCCTTTGCTTTGCCATGCCTTTTATTACTGATGAGAGGAACCCACACTGACTTCTGATTATGTCGCTACAATTCCTACAATGACAGGTCCAGTCTGCTCTGTGTGTGTGCAGTATTCACTGTGTGTGCTACACAAGGTGCTTGTTACATCACACATTTAACATCCAACTGTTTCAGCAATTCAATTTCATTCTGAAATCTCAAAGAACACACTGAGGCAAGGACAGAAGAGAGGACAGAAAGAAGACAGCAACAGAAAGAGATCACTTAATGGATAAGTAATGGAGGGGCTGTGAAAGAGATACAAACAAGCAACATGATTCACAGAGACAATAAAAAGGCAGGGCAAGGAAACATGCGCACATCCAAAATACACACACACACACACACACACACACACACAAAGGCTACAGCATGATAATGCAAGCCTGAACAAGTCCACCCACTAACAATTATGTGAGCCCCACATGGGTTCATATGTGATTTCCATGGAAATGAGTGTCTGTGTCATCAGTCCTTACGCTGATAACGCATTTGATTATTAAAAATTTCGATAAAATGGGGGTGGGGGGTGCTAGTTGTTATACTTATGCAACCAGCAAAATAATGAATTGCATGTATTTAAATCTCTTCACTTGTTACTTCACTTTAAGAACAAAAGAGAGATTTGGCAGTAATCCATATTTGTGCTGTTAGACGTAAGTGAGGACTGAACAAATGAAAAGAAAGACAATGCATAAATCTGCAAAAATGTGTTCAGTTTCAGCTAACGTTAGTGAATTTTGGTTATACACTCCTTTCTTTTAACACCGTACTTACACCATTGTGATTTTTTAAAGGCAAACTGTACAGACAGGCAGACCACAGGTGGGCGGCAGAGGAGGCGGCTCTAAAATAAAACCAATGGAAAGCTCACAAACACAGACATGTAGGACTGAATAACAGCGCTGAGCAGCAGAGGAGATAAGGTGGGTGAAGAGATGAAAAGGAACTGATAAAGTGGATGACAGACAGACAAACAGTGGGCATGAATGGATCAGACAGAGAGAGAAAGTCATGGCCTTAAATGGAGAAAGTGAGAGAGATGATAAAGTAGGACAAAAGGAAAATTACTGATAACTTCAAAATACACAAGCATGTTGAGTGTCTGTAAAGTACAAGAGTCACATGTTTCATACAAACGGACACACATCTGATACACTGTACAAAACACACACTCTTGCATGCAGAGATACACACACACCTGTTGAATGTACATAGTTTGAGTGTCCTACTTAAGATTGAATTGCACAGTTGACTTGAACACAGTCACATGCATGTATAGATATAGCAGCAGGCAGCATGTGTCACAGGCCCCTGATAGCGTTTCACCATCCAGTGCTGCTGTCATGACAAGCTGTCTACTCCAGAAAGACTGAAGGTAAGGTTCTGGTTGATAATGAGACACAACAATCCTCCTACAGTCTGTGATGAGTCTATTCACATGATCCAAGTCTGCTGACGAGTAGAATGGACACACAGTGTGTTGCTGGGTGCTAACTAAGAACAACATGATAAACGCACTGACTCTAATCCAGGGATCACAGCGGCAATACCAGAACTCTCCCTAAACAAATTCACTTCCCACTGAACACCAGGTAGAACACTGAGGCCTTGATAACCATCAACAGCAGTTTGAGTGATGATTGTGACAGTCAGCCATAAATGTTTGCAATGGATCCATGGATCCAACAACCTGGAGGATGCTGGACGATAAGGCTGCTGCCCCCAGCCCACACAGCAGTGTGTCATTGAACAGTCAAGCAATCTAAATTAGAAATGACAAGAACGTCCCAGAAACATAGTAAAGAACGCCAAGGAGAATGTTCACTTTTCTGCTGCGTTGTGATGCCAGACTTAAAAAAGAGGAGCAGCTGTGTGGAAAGAATCAACGCTGGTCCAAAAATCAAGACATAACCTTTCAAGAACTTCAACAGCTGCAGCCGAAGTGCTCTCATGTCCTGTCTTAAGGCAAAACGTTCTCTCACAAAAATACCAAATGACACAAATAAATGAATGAAATATAAAAACCTCTTTACCCTGAACTTTAAACCCAAACATTTGATTAAAAATGACTTAAACTTTGCTTTACCTTTGAAACAGCTGTGATCTGTCCTCACAATAACCCTGTTTCTGCCACACACCCAACAACAAGGTATTCAATGATGTACAGTCAATGCTGATCACTAAACGAGTTTATATTACACCCATTAGTATTCATCCAGGAGCAAAGTGTTCAGAACTGAGTCACACAAACACAGCTTCCAACCATGTACATGCTGTAAGAAGTAAAGAATCCGTGTCTGAGCTGGAACACACACGCATGGTGTTCTTCAAAACAGCAGTCAGAAACCACACACACCCAAGGACAGCAGCAGGCAGGACCTGCTGAAAGGGTTAACGAACTCAAACAGACAACAAACACAAGAGAGCCGACAGGAGGTGAATGAACTGTTAAAACTTTTTAAACTGCTACGTCAATGCCAAAAGAAAGAGACGATTACTTCTGCTCAAGCTGCAACATGAGACCACACACACACACACACACACACACACACACACACACACACACACACACACACACACACACACACACGTTAGTGGCTGGCTGAAAGCCCCTCATTTCATTACCTTGTAATTGATAACCACTCATTTAAAGCAGCTGGGCAGTGGGATGAAGAGGAGGGGACATTAATTTGAGATAAGGAACCACAGACAAAGGGATGGATAAACTGGGATGAGCAAAAGAGAAGGGATGGAAGCTTGACAGAGTAAGTAATAAAATCCACAACATTATCCAACTCATTACAAATTAAAATCACCAGTCTATTGAGTATTGATATTTTCGGGTTTTCTTCCTCTCTCCACCTGTGGTACGATACCACTGCTCTCTTGTCTGACTGTGAACATTAGACCAGTCACACCCAGTTCACACCCAGGCATGGCTTTGTCCCCTCCCTTAAAAAGTCATGCCTGGTGCCTATAGGAGCAGCTGCTTCCAGAATGTGAGCAAGAAGAACCTGACATTCACTCTTAGTGAAGGAAAGGCAGCAAAATAATAAATGATAAATGATCAGACGCTTGATTTGAGACTGAAAACCCATTCCTTTAAGTAATTGGACCGTTTTAATAAATCTCCATTCCTCTTTAGAGTAAGCTCTACATATAGAATCAGCATGCCTCCACACCTGTCACACCCACAGTCTTAAGGCGCAACATTCAAACACTGATATGGCTGCACCCAGCGGATCCCTGACACACCCAGTAACCACAAACAGCTGGGAGGGCGTCATGACGACCAAGTGAAAACAACCACTGACATTTAGACGACCCGGGAAGAACGAGATAAAACTCACACTCCACAGCCAAGACCAGGTAGGTGTGATGTACAACAGAAAACTTTTTTCTGGTGAAGGGTAAATATTCTGGATCTGTGTGTTTGGAATCACACACACCTGAGAGGACCAACACCGGCTGGACATGTCCAAAGAGACAGGTGGGCTTCGAGCTACAGCAACAACTGTCAAATATGTAGCATCTATATCACATTCACCTCACACCCGCTCCATCAATCAACCCCCTCACATGCATCGTCATGTCTTTCGCTATAGTGTCCCTGAGCTGGCCTTTGCTCAGTGCTGACATTTTCGGGAAGGGCAGGGCATTCATCAGTTGCTCAGCTGGCTTGTATCCAGACCAGAAGAGGAATTTGGACTGGCCACACAGCTGTTTAAATCTCTCTCTCGCTCTTAAGCTCCCTTGTCCGCTGCCTTTTGAGACGTCAGGACGAGTCGTCATCACTTATTTAAGCACAAGGAAGCTTTTCATTCCCACATCGTCTGGCATTAGACCAAACGGCTCTTGTCAAGCAATTGTTTGATCACTCAGTGATTATAAAACGAGAAATTAACTCACATGTGATAGACAAACAACATTTTTCACAATAAAATAATGCTTGCAGAATAAAATAAATCAAGCGTAAACCTAGAGAGAAAACATACAAAACCTCATGGAGTCATATTTTATGCTTTGCCATCTAGGATTGAGTTGCAGCCTCTTACACTGATACTGCAATGGTCAGTTTATGTGCTGCCCATGTCAAGAATTCAATTTAGCAACAGAAAGAATAAAAAACATGCAGTCCCAGCAGAGGCCACTATTGTATGTGGCATACAGGAAATTGTGCTCATACGTGGAGCATCATGGGAGCCATTTGAGGTCTTGGTTTCAGTTTTCAGGATCCAAAAGGAATTTGTGTCTGAAATGGAGACAAAATGAAAGAGTGGCCTCTGGAGCAGCACGACCACGTTCCACCATTTAAGGTAACATCAAACTAAGACTGAGCCACTTATTCCACAGCAATGAGCAACTAAAACAAGTCACTGTAGAACCAGGATCAAGTCATTTTGAATTTCCGCAGAGTCTGAGTGGCTGTAAGACAAATTTCTGAGGAAGTGATGTGGGCTGGTCTTCACTCTCAGACATAACAGAGACATAAGCTAGAGGAGAAAGCTACATATGGCTGCGGATGAGACAAAAATAGGCATTTGTCCAACTCTGGAGTTTGCTCCCTGTGGCCTTCCTGCTCTCTGAATTCTGTTTTGAATCGACTCTTCCCAGCCTTTTCATTTTCCCTCTAGCTCTTAGGGAGTCTCTCCTTGCCAATATTACATTTGGAAATGTCTACCAACACCTCTTTTCCCTCTTTCAGTTTTCCATTTTGCTGATTCTGCATCTTTTTCCTCCATTTCCCTCCCTCACTTCAGAGTTTATATACATTGCAGGTTAAAGCGATTAGGTAAATATCTCTGGCAAGGCTGCATTCCTCTACACCACGTTCCTTCTGTCAGCAGCATTCACTGCACAAACATTTACCCTCACAACTTCTTCCTGCATTCCTGTAATACCTCCAGAGCCCCACCATCTTGTCTGGCTGATTAAACCTGCTCAAAAGGTACAGAAAACATACAACAAAGAAGGCTGTATGTCTTAAACTAACACAGCAACTATCCCCCGTAAAAATTGTGACGCGATCCCATCTGAATCTCCAGTGGTGGTCTCTATTTACAGAATGAATTGGATAATGTAACAAAACAAGCATCTGATCACTTTATCATTTTGCTGCCTTTCCTTAATTCTGCACGACCTGATGACCTCTGGCATATCCGGGGCCTGCAGTACAACAAGAATGTTCTTTTCCAAGCTTCAGCCACTGCTAAGCATGCATAATGTAATACTAATGAACCTGTTCCTACATTAGAGAAGCCTCTCCAAGCATCAGCTGAAGAGGGATGCCAAGGTGTCCCACAGGGAGAGAATCTTATTAGTGGTTGCCCACAAGGATGCTGGGGCCCAGCAAACAGCATTCAGCATTTATAGCTGTGAGGAACACAGGAGTGAATTCAGAAATTCGCTCAGGAGTTCATATAAACATACAGTAGGCCTTGCTTGATTCCCTACTTTTCCAAGATGGAAGAAATAACATATACATCTGTTCGCATCTGTTCGATTGTGTTGCTAATTATTCAATAATATTCAGTCCGCTTGATTTAAAACTGATTTTGAATTTGGATTTACAGTCATTTTGATGAAATCCTGTAAACTCCCTGTTTTAGCCTGGCAATGGATCAATAGCCACCACTTCAGCAGCAGGATCTCATGACTCAGCATTTCTGTGCTACACTCAGGAACTCAAGAATCTGGGCAGGAAAACTTTAAAAATCTTGAATAACTTTTTGTGGTAGTGTCCTGTTTTCTCCAGACAGAGAGACAAGAAAAGTAAAGCAACAGAGAGAGAACAAGTTCCACGACCCTCCACCAGGGGGCTCAGGCAGGTGGGGAGGGGGGAAGAGATGCAATATAAATCCACAAGGCTACAGAAACAGAAAGATACGCAGGGACAACGATCACAAAAACAAAAACAGCAAAGCAACAGGAGGAAGGGAAGAATAAAAGAGTAATAAACCCAAATAGGAGCAGCCTTGTTTGTAAGGAATAAAGATTTCATTCATTCATTCATTGCCACTTTTCTATGCTCTCTTCTCCCCTCCTCCTCTCCCCTCTGTTCCTTTCTCTCAGCCTTTGTTGGTCTCACCTCCCGTTCTGCCCCTTACTCTCTCCTTCACTCCCTCTCTCTTTCTGCTTTGCCCTATTTCTCATTCCCTATTGATGGGAACAAAGTGAAAAGGAAATGGCCTGATGCAGGGCTGTGATCTAGCTCAGCACAAACCCATCCACTCCACAGCGCTTCAGAGAGCCAGGAAAGAACCAAGCTGGAGTCAGGGAGCAAACTCGCTCCATTCATCCAGAGTATTGAAGAGTCAGATTCACTTCTGGGGACAAACCGAAGTTCTGAATGGCAGAATTGGCTCTCTGAGGGACCTGCAGGATGAATTCAATGGTTCTTTTTACAAACATCACACTGACCGGCTTCATCATTCCAAACTAGGACTGATGCACTTATGAGACCCTGATCCAGAGTGTTCACTCATCCCTGAGACCTGGAGGAGTGCAGTGGAGCAAGAGTAATTCACTGTCAGCAGGAAAAAGACATGTGAATGCTATAAATGTAAATGTCAGCAAATACTAGTAGCAGCTCACGGCCTAGATCCAGGCCATGACAAGCTTCCATCTGGACCGCAAAGCTTTCTGACATAATGTAAAATATAAAGATAGTCAAGTTTTAATTTATGCACAAGCAGGTCAACAGGGCAATATGGGTACTACTCTGCTTTCAGGTACATTTAGGATATGTTTAGCACCGTGTATGATTCATGGCATTACAAAAACAAAGAAAAAGTAACAGTGAAAACTGAGTCTTCTGAGACAACTGGACAGAAAACTGCATCTAATCTCCCTGTGATGAGCTCCATGAGGCTAAACAATAACATCAAAGAAACTTCAACCACAGTCCAAGATAAGATCAAGTACGACATGAGCTCAAAGCCCAGCATGAACAACCCACATGCTTCCTCTCCTATTCCATCACAGTACAGCAAAGAATATAAAAAGATTGCTGAGAGCTCCAGGGGGCTTTAAGAAGACTCATGTTTATGGTGTTGGTCAGATTTCGCCATGCAGAGGGCAAAGATTTTTGTAAGTACACAAGGTCACTATACTGTACTTGAAACACTCAGAAGAAAACATGCTAGTCCTTAAAAGAACATATCACAGAGGCATCTACCTGTGAAATGTTGTGTTCATCATGATGGTGCTTCCTTCAGGATACAATGAAGGAGCAGTGACTTGAATGAGAGGACAACACAGACGATAGATTCTATCTCTGTATTATACATGAGACTAGCCTGTGCCCCACCCTCCCTGAACAGTCTGCAGAGGTACAGTGAAGAACTGAATCAGGTTCTCAGAGCATCTCATCCCATCAGGCTTCACATACTGCTGAGAATTAGTACCTTTAATATTTACAATTATCAACACTAAATACCGCTCAAGATTAAGCAATTTATGCGTCTGTTCCAGAAAGGCCCTGACCCCGTGACAAACACTCTAAGCAATTTTTTTCCACTGAATTCTGAATGAAAATAATACAATAATAAATAAAATGAATTCACGAGACATTTAAGGCTATTTAAATAAAAACCTTGTTTCCCAGAAATATGTGATTTTTAAGCTCAGTTCAGCCTAACAGAACTCTTTACTTAGTTCTTTGTTAATGGTGCTGTTTCATAAACTGAAAATATTTTTTCCAAATAATTTGGAAAAGGGTTGATATAAACTTAAAACAACTGATTCTATTGAGAAAAAAAAGCTATTTTTTTCTGCATCTGTTCTACACAGAAGCTGATGTCATTCAGGGAGTATTGTTATCTGTGTACAGAGCTTGTCAGGCCTATAAACAGGACTCCCCAGATCCATTATTCAGACCTACACTCACTGAAGGATGATCTAATTCTAAAATCAAATGTGTTCGGCAGCTCAGCTTCTCTTGTTACTATAATACCGAGGTCCTCTACAGGCCTGCAGGGAAGGGAAGGAAAGGGCGGCCCGACTGAGGAACAAACACCCTTCTCTTTTTCACTTCACAAAAATAGACCTTGTGCATACTTATCCTAACATATAAGCCAACAACACAGCATGAGTGCTGTGTCAAGGCAACAACCTTAACAACAACTAATCACTTGTTAGTTTTCCTGCACTATGCCCAGCTGAGTTTCACTCCAAAAAAGTCACCTTGACTTTATTATTTCATGAAGTTAATTCCATCATGAGTGACTGAAATGTCCTGTGATGCAGAAATGAAAAACAAGTCAACACTAGTTTAAATGTTATGATGCCAAGAATCCCAATAACTGCATTTTAGGCATTAAGCTGTTACCCAAGGACAGATTTACGTCATTTTTGTCTCAACTCTCTACTGCATCTTTATCGTTTCCCATGAAAATTGACCCATCTTTTGTCATCCTTTTGGTTTAAGAGGTACCCTCGGCTTAGTAGGGGGAAAAATATGAAACTCTGATTATCTGTATGCCTGTATTATTTTATATTATCTGGTTAATAGGGGAAAAAAGTATGAAAACCTGATTATCTGTAAGCCTGCATTATTTTATATCATGTGGTCTCTTCTATCTATCCTGTTGTATCATGATAAAACATACAGGTAGTTTTTCATTCTGTGTAACACATAACACATTTAATTCCATAACAGTTTAATAATTTCAAATCAGAGCTGAAACTTCCCTCACTAAATCACAGAGATACAGACGTAGACATAGACAGATATTGTAGATACAGACAGACATAAATGCAGACATAAACATAAATGGAGACAGACAGACAGACACAAACATAGATGTAGGCATCCAGACAGACACATGGACAGGATAAGAGGGCAGATGTCAGGATTTTGTCAAAAACCTGGTTATGAAGTCAAAATTCTGAGAATGTGTGTATTTCACAGACAAGCTTGCAATTTACTGAAATGTACTGAGCAAAAACATGGGAAGAGAGAAGTTGAATACATTTCTTATCCTTTCTGGAAAAAAAAAGGAAAATGAGTCAAACATCAAAACTGCTACCAGGTCAAAACAAAATTTTGTTCTTGTGTCTTTATACAAGGGGATTATCTCAAATACAACACGGAATCCAAAACATAACAGGTCTTTATCAATCTATTTTACCCCCCCTAACAATCACATCTCTGATCTGTCTCCATCCGAGTGTTTTGACTTCAGATTCCTGCATTAAGAGGCGTCTCTCTAATCTGTGTCCTCAAGCAACAATCAAACCAGCAACACCTAGGTGCTGCCTTTGCGTTAACAAGTTCACTTTGAGTGCCTGGAAGGTAAACATTAAAAGCAGGTACATGAGCTGGATTTGCATGCTTTGAGATCATGCCGTTAAAATTAAACCGGAAGGTTCGACAAAGTGCTAATGATGCACCATCATCAAAGGCATAGACCTGAACACACAGACTGATAGCCAAGAAATCTAGGCTTGTACACACACAACCTCCAGCACGTTTTGTGGGTGTTTAACATCTTGGGCTCTTGGTATGTGTTCCTTATCTGTTCCAACACAAGCAGCGTGAATGGACGTGCCACAGCTGGACTGTGATACCAATGGATGTCTAACTACACCGCAGCATGTAGACGCAGTCCTCACATAATAATGTGAGGACTGCATCTACCTGCTACGTAGGTAGAAATACAAATTTCTACATACATTTAAATGCGAGTCGTCACAAGTGTAAAAATCCAAACGATATATGACATATATCGTTTGGATACATTTAAATACATTTAAATGTATGTAGAAATTTGTATTCTTGAATTCTTTACCATCAAGTCAACGTAAAAGAAGAGTCAGTTTCCAAAGACAAACTCAGAATCCTAAAACCAGTCCTTTCCAAAACAGGAACACACAAATTTTTGAACAGAAACTTGCGCTGACAGCCGTCCTTTAACCGATGCATCCTACTGATGCCATTCAAACACAAATAAACTGCATCTGTGCCTAAATAAACATCATAGGCTCCAAAATGTGAGCACCCAGTCACCCAGGTTGTGACCTGATTTCAGAGAGCCACAAGATGTGCAGGCACCCACAAAACGTGGACAGGCTGTGCTCACCACTGTGCATAATTCATTATGCATAACTTTATTTAAAAATATCCATACTTCCAGCAAACATAGGCCAGAGGGAGATGGCCATCTGGCTCATGACAAGCACACAGCGTGTTAATAGGAACTATCACAGAAAAACGTCAAAAGGAGATGTGGAATCGACTCCACAAATACATAATATGTGACTATTGCGTGTTTAGCATGTAGATTTTTCAGCATCTGGTCAGAAGGGAACACAATCAGCTCTCTGAGACCCAAGCTCCCGCTCTGATACTGATCTGGCTTGAAAAAGGACACATCTTTTAGTCTGATGTGGAAAACATGCTAAATTAATCACTGCAGTGCAATGAACTAACTGCAGGTGTGTCTGTCAACATTTTAGCACTTTACTTCAGATTAAATAGATTTTTGGGGTTTATAATTTGTATATTTGTGGATTACGGCTGAAATTAAAATATACACATAAATATTAAATATAATTGCACTGCAATTTTGTGTGATAACAAGAATAACAAGAAAAGTACAATTTTTGTTGTTTTTCATGAGATTGCATGTCAATATAACTCAGTTTGGGAAACGGAAGGATGGTGCACAGCCGATGGAACTGCAGAGTCAGCATTTATCATGAATCAGTTAGCTGATGGCAGGAAAGCGCTGCACTCGACTCCAGCTGCAAACAGGAGCGACATCATTGTTATGAAAAAGCTTTCCAAGGGAAGATCAAGAATGTGGGTCAAAGTAAAGGAGCATAAAACAGATAAGAGTGTGTGAATGTAGACAAGGGGGACAGTAGATACTGAGAAAAGAAGGCAGAACAAAAATATGAACTAGAACAAAATGTGAAAAGCACCTTCATATGAGTGATATGTTGATTTAAATACTACCTCACAAGATGTTTAGAACCTTTATAGGATCATTTCAGCTCATTTGGAAAAAGTCGGCAGAAATGGGCACCAAGCAGATGAGGGGTGGGAACCCTACACACACTCAACCTAATACTCACTGCAGACGCAATCATTTTAAAACATCAGCTAAGAGTTCCACTTTCTACACTTCACTACTGGTGGAACCACTTCAGTCCAAGACCACTTGAGGAGTAGAATCCGGTCAGGAGTAGGAGCAAGAGAAAAGCTTGAGGAAGTCATTGACATTAACGTCTTTTGGAGCTGAGGGGGTGTCAGGTGATGTGAGCGCATCGTCCGCCCCAGATTTGAATTCTGCTTTTTTAAGAACGTTCAAATGAAGCAGTCCTGACTTCCTCCCTCCTCCTCCTCAAGTTACTTCAGGAATTTCCTGCAGCCTCACTGTACTCTGCTGCGTCACACACGTTTCATTCCAACGTGTTGCCCTGACACACTCAAGAGTTTGTATGAGAAGCGAGTTGATGGAAGGTAGGTTTGGATATAAACTTTGTGACGTAATTGTGTGCGTTCTCCAGACAAAGCAGTTTTACAAGCTCTCAAGCACACACCAATGCATACACCAACACACACACACAAACACCTGTAACTGTTGTATCCTCAGGGTCTGATTCACCACTTCAGAGCGTCATAGCACTGACGATTTTTTCCAGTAAGACCTAAAATATTGTGTTCTTAATCATCATTGTTAAGATATTATTGTCACCTCTACTCTTCAATAGTTTTTGTCACCCGATTTCATCTTCTTGTCTGGTATTTGTGTTTCTTTGTAAAGAAACAGCTGATAAAAACATATTTGAAGTAGCATAATGAGAAATACCAAAACTGTCAAATGTTGAATCAGTGAGATCCTTGAGGGTTCTTGGAGTGACACCTTTGTGTAATCATTATGAACAAATAGCAGTGGCCAGTGGTCAGTAGCAGCCAGTTGAACTGACATGAGTCGTTTCTCAGCTACCTAAAAAAACATGTTGATCTAAAAACTTGATGACTCTCCAAAATAATTAAAATCTTGTCGCAAATTTATACAAAAATAAACCAGATGATAGAAACCGTTCAAGTTTAAAACTCTTATTTTCATTTATGTATTGTTTGTTTACTGAATGAATATTTTAATATATTTTGAGAATAGCAGTTTCCAATAAGGGCAGCAAACTGAGCAAAGACCAAATGTGTGGTAATAAATGCTGCATTAGAATACAAATCATTTCCACGCTGACACAGTAGATGATTTCTATAGTTTAGGGTCAAGTATTTCCCTTGTAATTCGTTAAAAAAAGCAATCAAATCGAGTGTCAATATTTTGCCAAATTTCAACAAACAACCTCCATGACTGCCGATCATTATGGGTCACAGCTGACAGAAGGACGAGTCTGATCTTCATCGTACCCTCCCCCTCCCTTTAATCCCCTTCACACCTCCAAGAGCCACCATCATCTCTCCCTGCCCTACCCAAACCATCCACCCACCCACAGACCCCATCCATCCCTCCACCCACCCACACCATCCAGCCCTTGGGTGGAGAGGATGATTGGATTAAAACCCCACTGCAGAGTAAGGGAACGTCAGGCTGGGGATGAGGATTAGCATAAAATGGGTAACAGACAGGGTATCCTGTTAATGTGGAGGGGAGCAGGAGAGCAGCAGCACCCCCAGCCCCCCTTTTATTATCCTTTCCGAATGGTGGAATGTTTTATCATTCTGTAATACCCAAAATATATAACCCGAAAACAATGCGACAAATTTCCAATTTTCCAGATTTAATTTCTGATTTTTTTTTCCTCTTCAATATTTCTCCGTCTTAGGAAAGCAGCCAACTTTTCTGAATCAGCCCATACATAGGTGCATGTTTGAGATGCTATCTGCTATAACAATAGTGCAAGCCTCACAAAAAATGCAGAATACAAGACAGTACTCTTTTCTCCACAATGTTAGACAAAGGGGTAAATACCTCCTAACTGCGGAGAAGAGCAGGGGTGTCAGTCTCCCTGGTGATTAAAGCCAACACCCTCTGACAGATGGAGCCGTCCACACTGAGGGACGAGTCAGGTTCACACATTGACATAGTTAATGTGTGAAGATACACACACTAACATGTCATCATGTGATGCATGTGATCAAACACACATCGATTCAAAACAATATCTATACATAGGATGTGTGTCCACAGGAGGTGAGTGATGAACAACACACAAACAGGAAGCTCATCAGAGTGGCTAGTCAACGAACACGACACACACGCGCCCACACATACACACACACGTTTTACTGGTTTGTTAAAGGTTTTGGTAGCAGGTCATTGTCTGAGAACAGCAAAGATAAATTAAATTTCTTGCCTCTTGAAATTCCTATTCAAAAGCATTAGCTGTTAGTCTAACGACTCATTAAAGCCTCTCCCTCAACATATCCCCTCTAAAACACACACACACACACACACACAAAATCAATACATTTGTGATCTCATCACAGATGTGAGTATGGGTATACAGTTACTGTAATCAATGCTGATAAAGTTATAAACTTTCTAATAAATAATTGATTAAACTGCTGATGATACAAATATTCCCTTTATGTGAATAAAATGCTTTGCCTAATCAATGATTGATAGACGTTTCTGATTGGTCTATTAAATACTTAATTAGCTCACTCAAGTTCTGACCCACACACACACCCACACAGCCACACACCCACACACACACACACACACACACACACCAAGAGCAATATTTAGGAGCATAGATTCTTATCCACCAGATGGAACGTTTACAGAGTCTGAAGTCAGAGGCGAACCTGTTGAGCAGCTCTGACTACAAACCCAGTAAAGATAGAGAGGAGGGGAAATGAGAAAGGGATGATGAAACCAAAAAGAATGAAATATGACAATAATAAGTCATTAAAGTAAAAATTGTCTCCCCTCTCCATTTGTGGTGTTAGAAAAGGAGAGCCTGAATGAACAGAGAGAATGAACAGAGGACAGGAGGAAGGAGTGAGACAGAAGCAGAGTGTGTCATGAGAATGGTATGATAGGCATTTAACAGTGCATAAGTATGATGATGAATCAGAAGGCCTTAATACAATTTCATCCACATTATGTCTGGTCAGACTTTTTTCCTCATACGGACCTTGAAGATAGCCCATCTCTAATTAGGAGCTGTAACTTAAATCTGTGAGACAAGCATGAAACACTCAAGATTCCCTGTCATGGGTGTGTTAAGAAAATCAGCTATTAAGAAGGTATTTAAGTTGAGTCTGTAACTGCATGTCTGACAAAAGGGTTATGGTGAGGGGCAAGCGTTTTTCAAATTAAAATACGTCGCTAAAACGCTGACTCACCTCTTCAGCAAAAAAACAAACAAAACACTTTTTCAAACTTTTAAATGTGTCTGTGACTCAGCGTTACTCAAAACAAACCAGTCAAATTGATTAGAAATAGAGACAGTTAGAACTGAGTTTTGTACCATCACTTTCAATAACATGCCTCGAGTTTTGGGGAAAACACACTGAATAGTTTTTGAGCTTTATCTCACTCAGAGCATGAGACACAGTCCAACTTGTCGCCATGGAAAAGGAAAAATAAAAACAACAACAAGCTCTAAATAGCACAAGAGACTACTTCAGGACTTGTTTGTTGTGCAGGAAAAGAGTTTTCAAAAGCTTTGGAGTTGTGCTTCAGAAGTGAAATGTGCCACACAGATGTACAGACAAAAGTCATTTGTCTTCATCACTGTCGTCACTTTGAGCAACAACGAGTATGAAGGGAATCAAAAGGATCAAACTGAAAAGTTAAAGTCATGTTTGATCTAATTGAAAACACAGAAATGTGTGTGACAGAGACAGAGTCTAATACATCCCATTTAGAGGCTTGTCCGTTTGGAAGTCATCATTTCAGAAGGAGCTTGTAGGGAAAACATAACAGTGCTGACGCTTTCCTGTCACCATGTTCCACCAATTAAAAAAGAATCCCTGGTGTTCTTTGAGCAGGTGGGAGGCGGGGAAACAGGACGATACTGCTGACACAAAAAGGCAAGAGGCTTACGGAGGGATTGGTTTTAAAAAGACTCGGCACTAAAATAAAAGCTATTTAACAAACTGCAGCCAGTGTAACGACAGCAGCAGCAGGTGTGGGTGTGTGTAAGAATCTGAACTGTGTGGTAGAAATGATTCCAATATAAATATACACGATTCAGAACACAATCAGGTTTACAGTGAGACATAAACCAATCAAAAGCCACGCGTCTTAATACAATGATGTCAATGCTATGCTGAATTACATAAGAAACACTGTAAACCCCCCCGCAGCAGCAGCCTCAATGGTATAAGTCAGATTCAGAGATGTCAGGGATGGGACAGTCCACTTGATGGGGGTGTCCTTGCTCCTCGTCTTGGCACTTGGGTAGTAAAGTGGATGAATATGATTAGACCCCTCCTGTGGGCTGCCTGTAATCTGTCCAAATTACAGCCTGATGTGAATGGAACAAAAAAATAAACATTGAAAACATAAAAGAAAGGAAATTTTTATATACTAGAAAGAACTCGTGGAAATTCCACAATAAAACAATAATATCAGACTTCATACCAAACATATGAAAACAAATGTATTGGTATTATAAACCAAGCGCACCCACCACAGAGTTCTCCCACCAGCAGGCAGCGCATCCCAGTCAGACCCAGAACTGGCATTGGCGTCTTTGGCGAGGAACATGAATGAATGTATAAATAAATATAAACTTTATGATTCAAAGAAAGACACAGACGAACAAATATACAACTGTCAAGCATGTTTATCAACACGTCTTCAACGTGGAGCTGAAATACGTCAGAAAATAGCCATTTTTAACTCCGTCCGTTCTGTGTGTACATGTAGACACTGGTCACACACACTAACGTCACAGCAGGTTTCGTCACAGGGAGACGCCCCCGGATAGAAAACGTTTCGGTTGCAGTGTCCACACGACAACGCATATCCGGCGTTATCATGCAGGAAACATTTCCAAAATGTTTTCCCAAATGTTTTGGCTAAAAATAATTTAAATTTCTACTCTTCAGAGGGTTCAGACCCATAAAAAAAATTAGTTTCATTCCAGTAACCTCAAAAATTAACATCTCCTTCCTCATATGAAATTTTTTTTTAAAATATCAGTGTTTTTTGTTTTAATTTATTTTTTATCTAGAGATCCCTGAGGATAATCTTGTGATGTTTTGGGGGGCATTGATTTTAACACTAGGAGGCACAAAATTAATCTTCCAATCTCAACGACACACAAACAGTAAACAGAACTGTTGTTTCTAGACTGACTAGTGGAGAACCTGTTGTGGAGTTCTGTCTGTCAGATCTGTGGATGTTGTTGAGTCCAAACAACCAGAGAGACCCAGCGTAATGCGTGACCTGGGGGTCCCACAATGAGTGTCTTCATCTGAAGGAATTGGAGCAAATTAAAAGTCCCCCTGGCTCTCTTGTGGTGAGAAACTAAAGGTTGATGGTCTCTCAGCACCTCCCTTCATCCAACTGCAGATGAAGAATATGTCCACCTAGCTGAAGCTGACAGGTCACAGTTACTGGAGGCCTGCACCAAAAAAGGTTGCATGAATCTCTACCAGCATCACAGATAATCATTGCCACTATTGCTGTTTAGTGAGAGATTCTTGTGCTTTGGATGAATCAGGAATCCATGTACATTAAACCAAACATCAGTTAGCAGCATGCTAACATTTACACAACAGTTGCTTGTCTGTCCTGCAGCAAATTACTCTACCATCCTTGTGTCTTCTCTTGGTACAAAAAACCTTTACTCCAACTTTTCCATATACTAATTACTCAGTATGACTCAGAAACAGTCAAAAGGAATCACTCACCGATTATGAAGAGAAAAAAATATTTTATCATCTAGGACAATAATATGTCTTATTCCTACTGTTCTGTCTGGAAATAATGAGCTCTTGTCTATACCTTGTCTGATTCCCTACAGAGACACAGAAAAGAAACACACTCCTGTGTGAGTCAACATACTTGATCAACACATTTGCTTTCAATTTTTTCTGCATGTCCTGATAAAACCTGGCAGTCAGTTTGACGATCAGGTTTCCGGCCATGTGTCATCCACAACCTACCCATATGCTGGTTTTCTGAAATGATAAGCACACTGTGACTCACAGAGCTCTTCCTCTCCTATCCATTCGCCTTCAATCTCAGTTCAGTAGAGACTCACTCAATGACAGCGTGATGGATAGACAGGGGACGGTATTGATTGTCCTGCTAAATCCAACAGCGGCCGCCTGCCTTCATAAGAAAATGAACAAGAGGAGCAGGAATGGAATGAAAACGAAGCGGCAAAAGAGTTGAAGATTAAAAAACAAAATAATATACATAAATAAGCGGGACCAGAAAACTGGGCATTAAATAGAAATCCTGAGAGAACAGGGAGAAGGGTAAGAATGGCAGGAGAATCAGCGTGAGATTAATGCTGCATCAGAAGCTTAGTTTTGCATCACAGAATAGATACAAGACAACATACAAGACAACAAAATGTGAGTTAATCTATGAAATAGCATCTGAAGAGTATTTCAGAACTTCTGAGAAAGCCAGGATTAAAAAAATACCAAAATCTGCCATCGTGGAGGCAGAGAACTGAAAATACTGTGTAAGAGCAAGCACAGGATGACGAAGGAGTGAGGAAGGAGTATCTGTCTGAAGACAGAGACCCACCAGCAACCGAGCTGCAGTGTGTGTGTGTGTGTGTGTGTGTGTGTGTGTGTGTGTTGCTCTCTAAAAACTAACCTCTGTCCCCTACATTGCTTTCAGAGCAGAGTTCATGATTAATTCATTAACTGGCTCTCACCTCTGCTGGTTTCATCTTAACAATCCTACTGCATTTTGAACACAACACACACACACACACACACACACACACACACACACGCACGTGCGCGCAGGCACACACGCGAACACAGTTGTGCAACAGCATGAAACACAGTGCATCAGACAAGATGCAGTTAAATCTCTGCAGAAGTCTTAAAATGTCCAAAATAACACCAGATACTGAAAACGAGTGGCTCACACAGTTTCTGTTTAGTCTGCTGGACTTTAGAGGTTGTTTACATGGCGATATGTTCAACCTTCAGTGGTAAACATTTTTTGTTTTTTAGCCATTTATTTACACAACAGCAAAGCCTGAAAACACAAATGTCAGAAAACATTTCTGCACTGTCAGCGTGTAAATAAGAAAAATGTAACAACTATGAAAACAGATGACAACATTGTCCCACTTCACGTCCACATTACAGCTCCAGCGTTGTCTGTTGTACTGTACATGGGGATTGTGTGAATGCAGCTGTTCTCCTTATAAACTGAAATGAAGTCGATCACAGCTGAAATGGAATCCTGCACTGAGACGTCCCTCAAATCTCACATCCATTGTCTCATCTGAGAAAATAAACATTAGATAATAGCAGCAGCTCTGTTAACATTTCAGAGTTGCTTCCCATTTAAAGAATGTTGGTGCTGTTGCCCAGTGATTAGTCACATTATAACAGACGTGCGTCACTAGGTTTCCAAAACCTCAGCTCTGTCGTTCTATCTTAAAAATATCCTAATGACACTCAAGTCTCAGAGGCAGGGGTCACATGACACCAAAGTTGGAGTCTTGAAATAATCTCAGAAATCAGATAACATTTAAATAACATTAGGAATAGCATGTTTTGACCTTAATACTGTATTCATCTTTAAATGACCACCAAAGTACAGTATTTTGACTTCGAAACCTACACCTGTTTGTCATGATTTTGTGCTTTCTTTGTAAGAAGACCACCTGTCCACTCTGACCACTTTCTCCAGTCCCTTGTGTGGTCTTCTGAACCACTAGGGATGCGAACAGGACTTGAAAGTGGTGAAGCATGTCATAAATTTAGTTTATTTATTGGGGGTGTACAATGTGACTAGATCTGACTGCCTGTGTGTCGCAGAGGTCAAGACAGCAGCAGTGTGGGGCTGCTCGTGTTTCCATCGTGGAGCCTCATTATCGATTTCAGGTATGGTGCAGCTCCAAGGAGAGTCTCACACACATACACACAGACACACCACACACAGACAAACACACAGACACACACACACAGAGCTATGTTCTTGACCTATTTTTTTCCCTCAGAAGAATGCAGTCACTGACAAACACAGCCAGAGACCCCCTGACATCCCAGGACACACCAGTAGAGATGGACCAACCCTCTGCAGTGGGAGTGTAAAGTCTGTAACCACATGAAACGCATGCATTTTGGAAACGAAGTGAACGGACCACACGGATGTTTCTATTACAGTCATGAATACAGGCTCTGTGTGCCGCAGACAGACGAGAGAGACACCAGCGCCACACACAGACACATAACTATGCACCAACACACTCTTCTATATGTAGAAGCAAGTATTTCACACTCCATGGAGCTACTGTCGCATCCATTCAGCTCAATTTTGTCCCGTGACATTACATATATGCATATGCACAATACAGCTCATTGATTAAAAATCAACTGGGTGCTGCTTATGTAAGATCTCTTAGGGCTAAGGAGGAAGAACTGCTGCAAACAGAATGGGAGGAGGGGAACGGGGAACCGGGGTGAGGAGATGGGACTGCAGTAGTTCTCTATTCACCGATACAGACTGAGTAATATTTTTGTTTAAAATCTAGAACTTTACATTTACTCTCTAATAATATGTCTGCTTTCATTAAACAGACATGTTCTGTTTGTAGTTTTGTGTGGAGGAGTTCGTATTTGAAAAATTATGTGGTCTTTCTGACATCACTGTTCTAGATATTTTCTCCTGTTGAATCTAATTTATGTGTTTTGATATTTTTTGCAAGTACTGTATTTTAAAAACTCAAATTGTTTAGTAAGCATCTTGATTATTTCTGATGTGTATATAGAATTCATTATGACAAGTACAGCAGAGAAACAGAGGCCCAAGCTCGAGAAGCTTCTGATTTCCCCGAGCAAACCCCTCCCCCCCAGCCCCCACAATCCACCCACACAGCACCCCCACCCCCAGCCCCCTCCCCTTCCTACTAAAAAATAGAAGCAAGATTTCAGGCTCGGTCAGCATCTGATTTTCCCTAGCACCGCTGGTGCAGCTCTGGCTGCGTTTGCTTTTCCTGCAGACAGAGTCAAGAGCTGCTGGAGAATGTGACCAAACAGGAAGGAACAGGAATGATGGGAAATCAGGGAGGAGCGTAAGGAGGTTAACAGAGAGGAGAAAGAGAAAAGAAGTATGAGATAATGAAATAAGAAAAGTGAGAAAGTGAGGAAAGTGCAAACACAATGGGAGGGAAAAGGAAATACAAAAAGAATACTGTTAAGAAAAAGAAATGTTCTTCAAATAGCAGCCATTTATTCTACATCTTCCCTTCCAAAGATAGCTCTGATAACAGCAAAACAAAGAAAAATAAGGTTTGATCCAGGTTGAACTGAAACAGACTGTGCAGAATGAGGAGGAAGATGAAAAAAGAGAACAAAGGTTGTGTTCTTAAGGCAGAGACCTACCCCAAGAGAAGAGCATGAATTAAGGAGAATGAAGGGGAAAAACTAGGCCACTTGGAAAAATCCGGCTGTAATGAATTCAAACCAGTAACTGGCTAATGGCTCACAAGTCTGCCTCTCTTCTCCATCTTCTTCCACTCTGCTTCATCCCTTTCTTCTGATGTTCACTTAAGTTATATAGTCATCTGTGGTACATTCTGTCCTCACATTTATATATTTTATCCCCTTTTCCGTCTCTAGATCTTCTCACTCTGATAATTTCCAATATTAAAGTTCACGTACATGATACACAAATAGGCCCATACTATCTAATCATTCCAGGGTCTAATTTCACCACTAATGGGGACACATTAGTCCAGTGTGACATCTCTAAGGAAGAGGCAAACATGGCAGACAGGCTGCATTAGAGATGCTAAGGTCAAAACAGCTACAGACACACTTTAATAGGATTCATGAGGCTGTTAAACAGGCACAGGCGTCCTTTATGTGTCTTCATCATGTGGAGAATCAGACAGGCAGGTACAAACACAAACACCAGTCTATAGGGTCAGGACTAGCTGGCCACCACCTGCCTGAAACTTCCTTTATCTCAGGGAAATGTGGGAAGTCAGGGAAGTCAGCAAATGCTCAACTCCAAAACCTTCCTGATGTGTTGTGGACTTCCTGTCAGTTTTGCTAGGTTACTGACCTCTACGAGGAAAGCACACAGCTGTACTGAGGTCACGTGATCATAATGATTCAGTGCGAAATCCTGTTTGTCCAAATCACTTATTTCCATCTAAAGATAAAATTAATCACGGATGCCAAAAATAAATGTAAGAGAAACAAGACACAATCTATGTAATCTGACTATTTGATAGTGTGTCTAATCACTGACCTTAAACTTTGTCTCTAAATATGATTGTGTCAAAAACAGCACATCTATTCACACAATTTTTTTATTTGGGGTGGCAGTGGCTCAGCGGTAGAGCACCCTTCCATCCAGACATCGCCCGGACATCGGCGATTCGATTCCCGCTTCCGCCAGACTTTCAACATCGGAGTGTGAGCTGACTGTGGGAGGTGTCAGCTCACCGAGGCGCTCTTGAGCAAGGCGCCGTCCCCTTACAAGTTGCTCAGTTGGGGCGCTACCTGAAGTGGCTGCCCTTCACTCTCTGCCTCCCCATATGTTGTGATGTGATGTGATACTAATTGCTGTGATACTGTTGTGCTGTGATACTAACTGCATGCACACGGGCCCCTTGTGTGTTTCAGGGGCCTACACAAATATACTGTATATATCCTTCATGTAACACAAAAATTATGTAAAAAAAAAAAAAAAGTCAATATAGTAATTTCCCCGTAAAAGGGGATTAATAAAGTTCTGCTTCTTCTGCTTCTTGTAAAGGGCAAACCCTCTTGGCTCAACTCTTGGCTTCCTGACCAACAACAGTTTGTTCTGTTTCTGCCAGGGTTTCCTGATTTATCTGACTGAATGGACCATTCCCTGTTGTGGACCTTTGAACATAGATATTTAACAAACCTGCAGTGCTTTAAAGGTCAATTTGAAAGTAGATTAGTTATTGAAAAGCCGGGGATGTATCTCAGTGGTAGAGCACATGCTTCTTACGTATGCCGCCCCAGGTTAAATCCCCAACAACTGCAGCCCTATGGAGGCACAAGCCAGTGTCAACTAACTAAAGGCCAGCCCGATCCTGGATAAATGCAGAGGTTTGCGATAGGAAAGGCATCCAGTATAAGAAACTTTGCAAATATAAGCATTCATCTAAAACAGAAAAAGGATAAACACGCTGTGGCGACCCCAAATGGAAAAAGAAGAAAGGAAGTTAGTAGTTATTTAAAGTGATTGGGATTATGCTGGTAAAAAAAACAAAAAAAAAACAGCAGGAGATCAGGAACACCAAACACACATAGGTAAGTAGAACTGGATATTGCTGTTAATACAGTATGTCTAAAAGCATTAGACTTTCCACTGACTCACAGTGTGAGCAAGTGTTTTCTGACTCAGGCTCATGTGTTTTTTTTCCTGTCCACCCTGTCTTTATTGCCTTAGATATCCTGTCATTGTTACAAAAATCCAGAAGTACACACAAACACCATACTACCCTGGTGAATTATTTAAACTAGATCAAATGTCTTCCACTCAAATTTCAGTCCAGTGACGCCACAGGCAGGATGCCAAGTTCAAATTTCTTTGTCTATTCTTCCTGACAACTGCTTCTAGTGAGTCACACACAGCTGACAGTGGGGTGAGGACTCATAAAGTAAAGTGGTTTATTGGGTCATTGTAGCATATGAAAGAATCCAGACCATCAGTTAGAGCTTAAGAACAATGTTGTGTATGTCAAAATGAAACAATACTTTTAATGTCATGCATGTGAGTTATTGATGATTCTTCAAAAAGCAAGACATGAATAGATGTGGACAGATTGCTATTGTGAAGGACAGACTCCAGAGGATAGACAAGTCCTATAGGTTACAGTCTCATTAAAGCACCAATGAAGCAGGTGAGCTGTGAGTGTGATGTTGAAAGAACATATTTAAAACCAGCAACCTGACAGAGCCAGCAAACAATATAAGGGTGGACACTATAATATTTTATAAACAGAACTACAAGATAAATAAAAAAAGGGTCATGTGTCTGATAAAATGTCTTACTGTACCTGCAGGATAACATTAATGGCTCCATACTGTATCAACTCCATTAAGAGCATCAATAACAATGATTTAATACCTCATCGCTGTCAAAAATGATTGATGCAAGTATATGAAGAATAACAGACATAATCAATTAAATAACCTAAACAATCATTTTTCCACTGACAGAAATACAATCAATTTAGCAATTTGGAATATAGCTTCACAAATAGATTTAAACATACTGTTAGATTTAATGTATTTGCTCCAGTTTAACTTTCAGGTACATATTAGTCCTTTGCTGCTGGTCATTTGAGCATGTTGTGGCAACCAGGATCTTTTGGTTTATGCGTGACTGTTAGTTAATATTCTTTTTTTAATTGAGCACACCGGGTGTAGAACTAACCTTACCTTCAGCATGCCTCATATCCCATACACTGTGCTATTACACCAGACGATCAAAGGTCAGTGAAAATATCAAAGTAATGCCAACAAGCAAAATCTCTGTTCCTTACAAACAATATAATCACTGCAAAACCACTACAAATTGTGACAAACAGATCATCTAACAGCCTAGAACAGCCTTTTCTTTCACTTAACTTTGACTTCCTGTTGTTCAACAGTAAACAGCATCATACTCTTTACACATCAAGATTTCCTAAAGTTTTCTGTATATAAAAGATCAGCTCATTCAGAATCAGATTCTCATGATCACCTTTCACCTGCGGCACAAACTACAGAAGGTCACAGACCGTCTGAGACAGGAGATGATTATGCATTAATCTCCTGTCACAACGGTGATGGTACTGAAAATCAAAATCAGGACCATCAAACAGTCCATGCGGGTATCACAAATATCAGAGTTGGAATCCGGACCCATGATCAGGGTGCAACAGTAAAATTATTCACACAGCTGTTTAAACCAAACATCTTCTGGTGCCTGAACTGAAATAAAACCCTTGCACTCTAAGCAAATACCTGGGGTATGGCTCACAGATAATTGAATCGTGTTTGCAATAGTCAAATGAGCATTTCATAGAAGCCAATTATTCACTACAGGCTGAGGAACTGGTTGCAGTTCTGCCTCCTGGATTAAAAGCTGTCTGAAGATTTATTGCTTTATGGCCTTGCGGTGACCTTGGTTTTGACATTAAAATTACTCCTAATTCCAGAGACCTTAATACACATCAATGTAGAAAATAGACCTCGTACAACAGGTATAGTTGGAATTAAATCTGATTACGCAGAACAATTTAGTCAAACCAGAGATCAGAACAGGAGGATACTCCATACACTACTCAATTTCAATTGGCAGTAGTTTATTTGTCTTGCAATGTATGGACTGTACGCAATGACTTTACCATCAGTGTTAATCTGGGCTATGAATCTATAATCTTTGCTTTCACATGCAATCCTGTGCCTGTAGGAACAATATTTCCCAGGAAAATGAAAGCTGGCTGCTGATCCAGCCTCTCTGCTTTAATGTCTCACAGACTGAATGAATGAATAAACTCACACTTTTCCTGAGCTGTGTCACAGTAACACCACAGAAACACTGGTGGAAGGATTGTCCAATTTCTCTTGAATGATTTTTTTTGTTTTGTTATAAATACCTGCAATGGACCAGGTAATTTGCCAACTGCAGAGAAACACAAAAAATATGTGGGCCAAAAACACTTAAGTCAGACAGAAGATATATTTTGACCCAGATATTTTCTAGATATAATTTGGATCCACGTGATTTCACTTTCCTTCAATAGAGTTTTTTCTAGCAGAAATAGTACATCATCAGAGAGGGGACACGTGCTGCCAGCACCCAACCGGCTTCTTTACCTGCAGTAAGACAGATGAGCAGCACAAATTCTTGATAACATGATCCTCTTCATATCCATCAATGTCTTTCCCCACCACATGTGTGCATATTTCCATTGAAAACACACTTACATTCCAAACCACCAAGGACTTTAGTTTCATTATAATAATCAATATTAAAAAAAACAGCTCCTATTCATCAGTGCCAGGATCACAGACATGACACATGTGAATTGGCTGACAGCACCCCCATCTTCACAGGCACACACAGGCACATACACACACTCCAACCCCCTCCTAAACAAAGTCAATTCAGTAATGGCATGCATTTTAAAGCACCTCTGTAGAAAATAGCAGGTCTGGTGATACCTCCATTGCTGCAGGGGGTAACAGACCACACAAATGTCTGCAGTCATCCAACAGAACCACTGTATTTGAGAATGCCCGTTTTCTCATGTCTTAGCACCCCATTAGACATTCACTAGACATTTTCCACTACCTTCCTGAGCAGCAGCTGTTATATTTACAGGATAAACAGCAAACACATAACATGAGGCCATGTGGGGAAAACTTCCTGACAGCGGCAGGCAGGGGGACTTCATAAAACTATTTCCTCTGGTGTCCAAACCATACAAGTGAGTCACAGTGGGAGTCTGGGTAGATTGTGTGACCTTAACCCTGAGCAATGCTGTCAAAACATGAAACCCTGCTTTGTCTATCCAAAATTTCAACCATGAAATAATCCAGATTATGAACCGGCAGACCAGAATGGAAGTTTACCCAAGGATAGATACAGTAGACACTTTGAGACAGTTTCATGTATCCTCCATTCCAGCAGTATTCCAGGGGCATTGGGATTTATAATGTTGACTCATCTAACCCTGTGACACTAGTAAAGGATGTTTGTTTGGGATTGGTTTAACAGCGCACTGTTTTACCTTTATATCTTTCAAGCACATCCTCATACGCCTGGGCGAATTCCTTCTCCTGTGAATGGTTTGTCGGCAGCAGCCCCGGTATAAACCCGGCCATGGTGGCTCCGCGGGACGGCTGGAGGCTCCAGAAGGGTCGGCCTGCTGACTACCGCAATGACCCGGTCTGCTGCTGCGCGTCAAACCCCCAACTCCAAATCCTTGAGCTAACTGGAGTCCGGTCCACCACTCCTCACACTAGTGATGCATTGGCGCACACTTCCAGTCAGGATAAAATAATCTTTAGATAGGAAAAAAAAAAGAAAAAACAAACGCCTTATGTGAAAGTGTTTCTCTGTATTGGTTCTGATAACGCCAGGATCCTCTTGAAGGTTACATGTACGCTATCTATCCATTATCGCCTCGTCGGCGCGGATCGCGGTCGCATCGCTGTCCTGTCACCCTTCAGTCCCTCCTTGAATATCGGCTTCCATACGGCGACAAGTGCTCCCAGTGTGTGCCAGAGGGGGTATTTATCCCTTTCCTGCCCCTTCCTTACCCAGCTGGGTGTCCTCACGGTGGTAAAGTGTGACTCTTCCCCTCCCCAAACCGGGGAAGCTTCGGAAGAAACCGTGTCCGGGCTCTGGTTTCCTCTCAGGCTGTGTTCGGCGTCCTGTCGCCCGGGCTCCAGCGTGCGTCCCGGCCGTAATGGCCGCTCGTGTGTGTGACGGTTTGCGGTCTGTCGGTCTCTGCCTGTCGGTGAGTGTTCGTGTCTGCGCTGCTCTCCCTATCCTACTTCAGGTCCTGTCGGCTGTTCCCGCAGCGGTTGGCTTCCATCTCTCTCTACCGGCCGCGCTAGGAACCTCCGCCGCAGACTTCCCAGGAGCCGGTGGGGCAGAGCTGGAGTTAGCTGGTAATCATGGCTACCTGTGGAAAATGAGGCGCGAGCGCTCCCTTAAGGTGGGCTCGGCTCGTGACAGGTAACCCCGGTAAGGCAGTAAATGCTTCAATCCTACTATGGTGAGGACGTATCCCATTTCTGTCTACCTCTGATTGGCTGTTAATTACTACGTCATAGTTCGATGTGTTAGGTTGAGACCGAAAGGACGATGGTTGGTTAGAGTAGGAGTTAAAATACCACATCAGCCAATCAGAGTAGAGCAGGGAAAGCGTCGGTGTCGTCATAGTAAACTACTTAGATTCGTCCGAATTCAACGGTATGATATTAACCGTGTAATGTGTTCACCAGACATGTTAATGTAGATTATAACATTAGTTCACGTCATGAAACTAGTGTTTCGTAACAAGCTCTCACCTTCAAATGTATAAGTTCACAATTTCTTTGGTTAGCTAGTGTAATAAAGAATATTTTTGGTCATATTTTGGTAACTTAATGTTAATCATTTTATTTTTTACTGGATGAGTAAACCTTCATAACTCATAGCTATTTGTTATAAAATCAGAGAGAAAGCTAATAACCATGGGGAATTGAGAATGGCAGGCATAATGTTTACATTTAGATGGATTTTCTTTCCTCAGATATGAATTAAGAGGGGGTTTTTTTTGGGGGGGGGGGTTAAGAGTCATTGTAATGGAAGCAGGTGAATCACTCTTACTGAAAACAGAATCACTTTTTTCATTATAGTATGACAAATGATAATGTATTTGGAGTGGCTACTTTTAAGCTATTAATAACATAGCCAGATAATAATTACTTTGATCACATTTGGTTACAGTCCTGGAATTAACTTTTTGAGGAAAACTTGTTTGAAAAAAATCATAGAAAAAAATTAATTAAATACTCTTTTTCTGTGAAGTTACCATAATATAAATCGAGGAAATAAAACAACAAAATAACAAGTATAAAATTTCAATGGAAGTACTGTATTTAGACAGGGAAAAACTGCCTAGGGACATACAGTAAGTGTGACATTAAGTGATCTAAATGAATGGACTGCACTGCCATCTAAGGGCTAGTTGCTGAACATACATTCCTGACAACCGTGGCAAAACCATTAAAATCCCAGTCAAAGCCTTATAAAGACCATAAACCTTGATCCAATACAAGTGTGGCCTGCAGAAATATATATACGTATGTGTATATATGTATATACTGTGTATATATATATATATATATATATATATATATATATATATATATATATATATATATATATATATACTATATATATATACTGTATATATATATGTATATATACGTGTGTGTATATATATATATATACATATATATATATTTCTGCAGGCTGGCCAAAAGAGACAGAGAGAGTGATGCCACTGGCTCACAGGATGGAGAAGGAGCAAGTATCTGCAAAGGTGGGCCAGTTGCCATACATACAGTATACATATATATATAAAATTTAATATGTTCAATTGATGTATTAATTACGCAAACTCCATTTGGCACAAACTAAAATAAACTTCTTGTGACAATTGAAATGAGCCCCTACCGTTGGACTTAACATGAGGGCGGATCTAACAACAAGTCTCTCTGCCCTATGGGGTGAAACACAGCCATCACTGGATATTTTACGCTGAGGTCAAACCACCTACACCAGCCCTGCATTGAAATGAAGAGATTATGTCATTTAATCCCATAGAGAATTACAAAGATGATCTGTGACTGAAACACAATGTCAGGACCATGCAGCCTGTAACAGATATTCTGTATATTTGTTTATCTGGAAAATATATTTTATAGGTTGTGAGGAATATGAAATGCACTGTGTCACAAGTGCTGAAGCAGATTGAACTCCTGCCAGGATAAAATCAATACTGAATCACAAGAGAGATAAAAGATGCATGACTGGGTCATAAACACACAGATCTGAAACCACTGCATTGCCTTTCAGATCCCGTCTGCGGGTTGGGCTTTGTCTCCTGCCTCCAACACTTCCTGCTCTTGGGTCCAATTGATATTCACCTTCCTTCATAGACAAAGGATTTACTTAACAGTCAAATGCAACAATATAAAGGCTGCTTTTTAAAAAGATGGATTAATAGGTATTAAATGCACTTTTAGTGCTGAGATCATATCAATTCAAAACAGTAATTTGTGTTCAAGGATCCAAAGAACTGTATGGGAGACTGATGTTATTGTATTTTATAACATTTGCATGCTTTGTTTGTTTAATCTGCCAGACCTTGTTCACTCAATGCTCTTGAATGCTTAAATTGTATCCTGCTGGGAAACTGTGGATGAAAGTTATAGTGAATCTAACGCTGTTACATTGCATCCAATGGAAACATTTTTAATATGGCATAACTTCTCATAAATAAATAAACAAATACATGAAATGCATATTTATAAGAGCTGTATATTTGTGAGCTTTTGTCTTTTTCTATATATGCTGTATATATGCTCTATATTACGGGAGGCAGGCATTGTTGTCAGGACAGGCCAAAAGCTGCGTTCTTCAGCAGAGCACTGAAGGAGGCAGAAAATTGACTGCATCATGCTGATATCATTGGGTCAGTAGCCCAGGGAAGGCTTGGTCTGGGTGGTTCCACCAGAAAAAGCTGGAACAAAGCTGATCCAAAGGAGCGGCAATACATGTTGCGAAAGGTCGAGGAGGAAAACCGGTATTCCAAGGCAGTAGCCATGAACAAACAAGGCCGCTGGACAAGATGAGAGAGTGTGAGAGAGAGGGCTCTAACCTGGCAGGCCATCTGGAGCATGGATGGACATTGGATCAAGTTTCTGTTGTGTTCTGTATATGCCTTCCTGCCTACTCCATCAAAAATCCACACTTCAGGACTGGTAGAGAGCCCAAGCTGCACACTCTGGGAGGTCAGCTAACCTGAGTACATCCTCTCATCATGTCAATCAAGCCTACATGACCAGATCTTAACCAGATCCAGATCTTAACCCAGTAGGCAGAGGGTGTCGAACTGGCAAGGAAAAGAGCAAAACATCTTTCTGATGGGCCCTGCTTGATCCATTTTGTCAGGGCAGGAGAAAGTGCAGCAGCAGGAGAGAGGAGCAAAGGCATCCTGGCCATGGCAAGTGACTGGGAGATGCGGGCTGACCAGCTCAAATTCCCAGAGGATAGTCCACCATAGCCTGAGACCATAAATTGTCTTGTGGTCTAAACGTACCAAACAAGTGGTGCTTATCAAATTAACGGTACCCTGGGAAGAGAGGATAGAGGAAGCATATGAGCGCAAGCTCAAGAAATATGAAGACCTCATCCTTGAGAGCCAGCAAAAAGGATGGAAGGCCTGGAACCTGCCAGTGGAGGTAGGCTGCAGGGGTTTTGCTGGGCAGTCGCTTTGGAGAACCCTCGGTCTTCTGGGGATTGAAGCGGCTGGTAGCCAACATCACTAAGTGGGCAGAGGAAGCATCATGGAGGATCTGGATCCAAAGAGATGTGCAGTGGCAGAGCTGAACTACTGAAGGACAAAAGACATAGAGTTGGGTGGTGTTCAGTGGAGGTAGAGCCAGGATGCTAGATTCTGCTCTTGAGCCCGTCCGTTGTGTCATGGGCTTAAACTGACGAAACATCAGTGACCGGGGGTGCCCATTTGATAACCTGCTGAAATCACCCAACTCCTGTCTAGTTGAGGTATGCAGTCAAGCTTAGTCTTGGCTCAGGGAGGAGGACGCCCCTTCCATGCAGTGTCCCATCTGTGCTTGGAGGGAAGGAGAGACGGAGAGAGTGATGCCACTGGCTCACAGGATGGAGAAGGAGCAAGTATCTGCAAAGGTGGGCCAGTTGCCATACCGTTATTGTATTTTGCATATGCTGTCTGCTCTGTTTGCCCCTCCCCTTCTGAAGAAATTGTTGTCACGTTACATCTGGTTTATTTCCAATTGAATGTTCCAAACTATGTGTGTATGTATTAAGGTATGTTTGCATAAATATGTAATTAAAAAGTATGGAAAAAAACACTAACAAACTCAGCCATCCATTGTAACAGACTGGAGACCAAGCGACTGGTAAAAGTGAAATAAAACTTGCAATCTATCCCCTCGAGTAAAAAACAAAAAGAGAGAGAGATAACCCTTGAGTCATAGCTGGTTCACCACAACAGGTAAAAGAGTCAATGTGGTTAAAACTTTAATATACTCAGCCTTAGACTCCTCTGAATTTGTATCACACCCTCTCACTTGTTTTACTATCACTAACATCAATGGCGACTTTAGTGAGACCAACCTCATGTTATTCTTTTCTTTCTCTCCTTTGTTTTAGTGACTCATTCCTCTTTACAGGACTCATCGCATCAACTACAGTAATCCATACACATCTCAGAGATTGAAATCTGGCACAAACTCACACAAACATCGTGCTCAATGCACAAAATAATCAAACTACAATCAAAGATCAACAGAGCAGTGAATGCATGGTTCATCTACATCCCCCCTTGTGTGACCACACACACATGCAGTGTCACACTTACAACAAGGAAGTTGCTGTTATTCCTGTCGCAAAGTCAGTGATATCCCATGTCAGGAAACAGTATACTACATATGAACAAGTATTGTGTATTTTTTAAACATTACACTAGTTTGCTGGTATCATAGCATGAAGGCAGTGCATCACATGATACAATCAGTGATCGAAACCCTTATATCCCCACGGAGTGGTGGACAGTTGGAAACTCAAACCACAGCCTGAGAGACAAAAAAAAATTTTTTGGTTTGTTCATGCTCGTGTGTGAGTGGTAAATAAATTATAGATATAACTAGTAAAAGTGAGTTTTTATGTATGAATGAGCGGCTGTTAAAAAACGCAGTGCAGAATACTGACTCATCTCCCACTGCATGTCTGTGTGTGTGTGTGTGTGTGTGTGTGTGTGTGTGTGTGTGTGTGTGTGTGTGTGTGTGCGTGTGTTTGTGTGTGTTTGTGTGTGTGTTGTTGTTGCTGCTGTTCATCTGTACTGCTGTCATACAGGCTTCAGCTGCATGATGAATGTGGTCAGTGAGCCAAAAGGACATAGAGTCCACAACACATCAGTATGAGCAACGCCTCAGCAGCAGCTCCACCATGTGATCAACTCCACACAGTCACAGGGAAACATTCCTGTTTCATTCCTCAACATTGAAGCACTTCACATCTACAATGAGAAATATCACCAACATAACAATGTGATTTGATTATCCACATCCACATTTTTTCTTGTACTAGAGTTTGGTAAAGCAGCTCAGTTTCTTAAATCACAAGGACTAGGTAACCAATAGAAAGAAATTGTTGTAAAATGAGTGTGACTTGGATTAATGTCCTACTGGGAGGCAGTAGTTCAATCTTGGGGATTGGGGATTTGAGGGGGCCAGCATGGTCCAGTTAATATTGAGGTGGAATGTTAGCTATGGAATGTTCAACCCCAGACCACTGGGAGCGCTGTGCTGTTACAGATTCCTCATTCTTACATCTTATCAAAACTTCTTTGAGTTTTATTGCCATTGAACTAGTTGTAATCGTAATCATTAATATTTATATATTTTTAAGTACTGGTCAAATCTGATCTATAGCTTCAATTTTCAGAAATTAGTGCAACCTCAACCAAGTAGCGCATGAGTCGACTCCAACAGTCCTTTTTAATTCAATAAAGTCTTCTCCAAAATCAAACTCATGGACCCACAACCACTATTAAGGTTACTGATATTTATACAATCATTTAAATCCTGTAGGTCCAGATTTTTATATGCAGCCAGGCCAAATTGTCCACATATGTCCACATATGTACAATTTTACACATATTATATACGCAAATTTCTACATGTGACTATATATTAATATTAGTAGTATGTATATATTCTGTATGTGCATACATACACACATACAGTATGTGTGTATACATACACATATACACATACAGTATATATGTGTGTATATGTGAGTGTCTGTGTGAGACTGACTTTTTACCTTGCATTATTAATTGAGTAACGTGTGAAAATGTCAAATGTTAACCCTTGCACCACCTTGTCCATTCAATATTTTCTGAACACTGATAACTTTTTGAGTTCTATGGTACTAACACATTGTGTTGTACTAACATGTTCCTATCTGGGCAGGATAATAATACCTGTGTAATACTCATAATTCATTCAGGAATGCAAATAATCCACTCTGCGTCAATGCATGAACACATAAACTAAGTGTCACCTCAAACAGCAGTCAAAAGGAGGCTCATTACAGACCTGAGGGAAGAGGACTATATAGTATTTGACTCATGTACAAAGAGTCAATGAATCTCTTCAGTGCAACAATAAATCAGCATGAGTTCACCTCATAACCAGTTCTCACATCTCTGAATTCCTTCCTGTTTGTTATATTAATATGTTTAGATCTTTTTCTTTCCCCCTCCTCACTGAACTTTGCCCTCTTTTCCCCACTCCTCTGTCGCCCGGTGCCCCCTTCCCACTGTTTTTATTCAACTGTGTTCTTTCCTCTCTTTATTACCTTTAACATTGACTCGATCATTCTCTCCTCTCTCTTCTTTTAGAAATTCCCTCTTCTTTTCTCCCCCTTCAAATTAAAATTCTGACGCTCTCTTTCTTTCACTATTTGTTTTGCCCTCCTTTTATATCTAGTGTCAGCCTCTCTCACCCCTATTGCCATTGCTTCTCATTGCCTTTTATAACCATAGAAACAGAGGACACCATATCACCATGGCAACAGGGGAGTAGCTATGGGCTGAGGCTTCCTTTCAACTGCCTGTAGAGAAAGGAATATCGCAGGAAAATCAGCAGGCAGGAGGGTGGACATCTAAGTTCCATACAGGCACAGACGCTGGGTCCTGATGCTCCTGTGCATAGATTACCCTTGCAAACAAACACATGCATATGGTTTCTCACACACACACACACACACACACAACACACACACACACACACACACACACACACACACACACACGCACACACACATGCGCACACACGCATGCGCACACATGCACAGATGTCTGGGTGTGCTTCTTATTCACCATCTTTAGTTCCAAATCTACCATATGGAGATAAATAAAACTAAATGCTAGAGACAAAATGCTTTTTTCCTGATCACTGAAAAATATAGTGCATGAATGTTGTGGTGGAGAAGAAGACAAAGAAGAGTTGATTTAAGTATGTATTTTCTTTTTATGGGAGTTTGTGAATTTATCAATAAATAATATGCTATATTGTAAATTAAAAAATATAGAATAAATAGCCAAAACTATAAAAATGTATATTAAGTATAAAAACTATTTCAATGTATATATTTAGTGTATGTTCTTACACACTGTAATGGATAATTGTTTTTTGAGACTATATTTGTGTCCAGTGCTGAAGTGGTTTGAAAAGTCTTTACCTCTGTTGAACTTTGTGTGTTGGTCCAGAAAAGTACTGGAAGTGGAAACTACTCCTGATTGCTTTAACTTTAATGACAATGGTGTTTGGAGGAGAGGTTTACTCTTTCTGGGTGCTTCTAGGTCACTAAGCTGGTCCATATAAATCAAAGCAAACCGCCTGACATTAAAAAATGTTAAAGAAAACTTCCAGCTGATGCTGTTGTCACTTTGAAACCAGACATGAAGACATGCATTCAAGTTTTCCACAAATTGTTTTTTAAGAGTTAAAGTTCCCGCTCACAGGAGCAGAGGATGCAGCAGCTGTTGGGAGGTTTCATTGACAGTCATGCTCAGCAGGAGCGAGGAGCCGTCCAGAGAAGCTGAAAAACACTGAAGGCCAGTGGAAATTCCAAACTCATCTCTCCTCAAAGCTCTACACTTCTGCTCTCTCCTTCCATAACTTGTACTTCAACTTTCTTCTGTCTTGTTGGAAAGACACTTTTCAACCATCCTGCATTCCTCTTATGACTTAAAAACAGGAATGTTTCAGGAAGTGGAAAACAACAGAAACACATTTTTTAAGGATCAACACTGTAAACCTTACAGCCTGTTCTGATTATTCCTTTTCTAATTCCAGCCAAGAGCAAATTTAGGTCAGTGTAGAAATTTAGTTCAAATGAAGTCCACTGTAGTATTATCACAGGAGCCTTCACACACGTGTGAGCAGTGGACAAACACATGACCCCTGCATCTGTGTCAGAGAGAGATTCCTGTCGGTCTTTGGAAATTTGGGATCTAAATAGATAAAAAGGGTTCATCAATTAGTCATTTATCATAAACACTTACATGCTCTTTCAACTTTAGTTTTCAAACTCCTTCAATTTCTTAGCATCTATGAAGGACTTGCCTAACTCCACTTGAAAGCAGCTTCCTCCAGTCACTGTTTCCAGCAAAGAAATATCCTTGTGTGTGAGCCTTACTTTTATAGGGGAAAGACTTTTAATGGGTTTTGATTTTATTCTTACAAAATTCACAAAGCATCAAATATCATTTCATCTCATCATCAACATAACAATATAAAAATAAAATCCTGATCAATAAAAAGATCGGGAGCTACCTCAAAATCTTATCAGCTCTATAGTACACCAAATTCCATTAATAACTTCATCATATATGTTATACTAAAAAACCATTCCTTATACAGTATATAACACTGTGCTTAGACAGCACTCATTCCTAAATAAACATGTTGAGTTCATTCACTTAGAGGCTGCAGGGTAAATATAAAATTCACAGTAAAGATCATCAGGTCCCGGTTTAAATGGAATACTGAGGTGTGGCATACTCATTAAGTATGAGTACTCATTAAGTACTTCGGTGCAGCTGAAGTACAACATCGAGGTGGTGCGTGACTATTTTGCATGGATCGGATGCGGCCTCAACAGTGTCTCCTCTGTAAAATATCACTTAGAAATAATCACAGATGAAAAGAAGATTCCACAGTGTTAAAACATTAAAAGATAAAATTCCTTCAACGTGTGTGCTCACACACACAGCAGGAAATTTGTACTGTGCATGTTGATCAAAAAGACATCACATAAGAGGAGTGGGAGAAATCAATCAATTTCCTGACTCATCGTGCTTATTAAAAACATTTCCTCCTAAGAGAATTATGAATGGAATGATGGATCCATCCATTCACGATCCTATCAGATCATTTGTGATCTGATAGGGTCATGAATGATCTTATAGCACTGAGAAAAGCAGGCCTTGAGTTATAGAGGAAAGTCGAATTAGACCCCAAGCTGGACAAATGGAATCCTAACATCACTGGGTGCACTTTAAAGATGAAGCTATGTTTATTTTTAGCATTCCTGGGTTACAGACATGAGTCCTTATTCATGTCGCTCGCTGAGATCGGCCAGATGCAGCCAGGGAATTAATAGTGAAAGATGAACTTAAGTTTATCTGCTATCACTGTACAGAATCACAGCCATCAATAAGTCATTCCAGTGCTCAGATCTGGTTGTATCAGACTTTTAGATGTAAACAGTTAAGAGCCATCTTGTGGCTGATCCCAGATCAGTGGAGGAATTTTTTTAAATTTACTGCTTCTCACTTTTTCTGACTACTTATGGAAGTGGTAGTCAGTAGTCAGTAGAGATAGCTTCATAACCCCCACCCCCTGACTGTACATCATCACCTCTGTCTGCTAGAACCAACAGACCCATTTGGTGGGATGTAGAACTAAAAGGTTCAGGAACCGTGAGCTACATTCTGATTCATGGTGTGAATTTTGGTTGATAAGAACGTAAGTAAAACACTGATGAAATACTGGGATATGTTTGTGTTTGTTGATAAAAGTGTTCATTCTACAGCTGGTGATACAGAGAGCTTCTACATTTAACACCAAATGTTGTGTGAGGAGGTGTGCCTAAAAAACACAGCTCCCGAGATAAGACCCTGACTTCAATCTAAATAATATTTAAATGTCTGTGATTATTTCCCTGTATTGATAAGATATCTATTGACACAGAGATGTTAGGATGTATTATTGACCCACTTTGCCATTCAACTGAAGTAAAGCACTAGAGAACACCGGAACATCCGTCTACTCACCTACATTTAAGTGTTAAAAGCAACAGACAGCAATAAACAGCACAACTATGAGATGATGTGAGTGGGAAAATTCTGAGAGGTGCACCAATGAGTCCAGTTTAATGTCATTTGCCAATTATCAATCGTTTATTCCACAGCTCCACTCACAGAGAGAAAGCCATTAACCTGCCTCCAGTGGTCTTACAGCAGGGGAACCCTGAGTTCTCCAAAGAACCCAGTGACCTACATTCTCCATCTTTGTTTCAGTAAGTCACAGAGGAAGAGGGTCACCGTCACAGCAGGACATTATGTAGGAGTCATCTACCTATCACCTCCTCTCTCTGTTTGTCTCATGAACATAATCTACTGAAAGTTAACAGTAACTCCTCAGTCTGTTCTTTTTTTTTTCTTTGAGCAGGAGAGGCACTGCCTCCTCATTTCTTACCAAGCAAAGGAACATTACACTTCTACCTCTAGCAAAATATCTTCAGCGGCAAGTCTCATGTGAACTATATTTTTGATGGTCTTTGTGATTAAATAGATTAGTGAAGACTTTTTTTTGGAATCAGTGAACATAAATCTTTATGACATCTCCTTTACAAAGTTTCTCCTCTCTCTCCATCTATAGAATCAGTTTCAAACACATAATGAACTGGAAGCTTCCACCACAATCTTTCTATCTTTTGCCACAGAGTAGCTGAGCTGCTGCAGGGTCAACGCCTGGCTTGAAGGCACATGGAGGATGATGCAAAACAGGAACTGTCAGATAGTTTGCCTTACCTGCAACACGAACCACCGCCCTCTCTGCCGGGTCCAGCACAGAGTCCTGGCTCTTCCGCTTCCTCCTCTCATGCTTAGACAGATTCCATGGCAACGTGTCTCCAGGCAGTCCAGCAGGACCTGATGGGCAGGGGGACAATGACCCCCCTGAACGTTCACTTCGGAACGATGGCTCGCTGACGCAGGAGCGTTCACTCAGCGTATCGTCGTCCGAGGACTCCATCTCACTGTAGAGCTGCAAGGAGGACACAATGCTTTAGAGGAGTAGAAGGAGAGGAAGTGAGGATGAGAGGAGAGATTGAGGCAAGAAGAGAGTAAAGCAGTGGGGGAGGGGCAAAAAGAAAGTCAAAAGATGGGAGGGGGGAAGAAGGATGAAGGACTGTAGGGGAAACAGAACGAGTGGAGAGTGTATAATTCATTGGTAGGATAAAGTCCGATCACATCCCGTCATGAATGATGCAAAGTTTCAGTGTTGCAGCACAACAGTAATAATGGAGACATCAGTGATGTGAAAACAAGCAGAGAAAGAACTGGGATGAGTTCTGATGAGGATGCAGAGCTTTAATGATGGGAGGATGGAGGAGGAGAGAGAAGAGGAAGAGAGAGGGGCAAAAGAGATGGTGACAGATTACTGAGGCCTGAGGTGTAGGTGGACATCCATCCGTCCATCCATCCGTCCATCCATCCATCCATCCATCCATTTTCATGTACCGCCGCTGTATCCACCGTAGCGGGTCACGGGGAGCTGGAGCCTATCCTAGCTGACATAGGGCGTGAGGCGGGGGACACTCCGGGCATGACGCCAGCGCACCGCGGAGCCACATACAAAGACATACAAACGCACACACTCACTCCTATGGGCAATTTGGGATCGGCCAATCAACCTGAAGCGCATGCTTTTGGAGGTGGGAGGAAGCCGGAGAACCCGGAGAAAACCCACGCGGACATGGGGACAGCATGCGAACTCCACACAGAGCGGGACTCGAACCCAGACCCGCCGTGTTGTGAGGTGACAGCGCTACCCACTGCGCCACCATGCCAGCCATCTATCCATCCATTTATCCATAATTTTCCTATTCATCTTATATTAATGGTTTTTGTGCTTGGGGGATCTTTTATTATTCATTTATCTGAACTATTTACATGTTGTTGTGGTTGTCGTCTTTCAGGTTGTGTCCTCCGTCCACTTTAACTTCACTTGTTTTGTTACTCAGTTGTAAAGAACTTTGAAGGACACAAAAATTGTTTGAAAGATGTAATGTCATGTAAATGACTGATATTCCTGATTTCTTCTCGTCCTCACACTCATTCGTCCGTATTAAAACTAATGTCTTAGATCACAGTGTTAGTCCATAAATTCTCCACATCCATGCTCGTACCTAAACCACAGCTGTTGTTCCATCTGTCCTTCACTTTGCTCCAGACTGAACTGTCTGTAAAGGATGTTGAACAAAATTCCACAGACATTCATCCACAGTCTCCAGGGGATGAATCTCAGTGATTGCAATGATCCTCTGACTTTCAACATGTTGTACCGTCATCAGGTCTATATGAGCTTTTAATCAGGTTTAAATTAAACAACAGGTGAAATGCATTTAAGGGCTAAAGTTACTCATCCACTAACTCTGATTCTTAGACTGCAAGTCACTGTCAGCACACAGAAAACATAAGAATACTGAAGGACTGGAGGCCTTTGTCCACAGGATATGGGATAAGATTCCTCAGTAACGAGGAAATGTTTGTTTCTGAATGATCGGCTGAATCACTTAGAGACAACATGTCAGGAAAAATCACGTGTTTTAGTATGTTTGAGCAGAAAATCAGCTGTCATGACTGTTTTATTGATCTATTGAAATAGACACACATAGACTTAGACAGAATGGAATGAAGTCAAAAACGAACGTGTTCTGTTGTTTTTAGCAAACATGTTACCGTCTATACAAACTGATCACAAAAACACAGAGACATGAGTAGGTGTTACCTCAGTGTTTTATGATCCAGTACAAACACTCATTTAAACTACAACCATTCAATCAATCCTCACATCCTCCATGACAGTTTGGTTTGCTGCAGCCACGGCCAGGGACAAGGCCAAGCTGCAGCGTGTCATCCATTCTGCGGAGAAGGTGATCGGCTGCAGCCTTCCACACCTCCAGGAACTATTCCACACAAGGACCCGTAGACGTGCAGCCAGGATTGCTGCTGACCCCTCTCATCCCGGCCACTACCTGTTCCAGACCCTACGGTCCATCCGGACCAGGACCTCACGCCACAAAAATAGCTTCTTCCCCACTCCAGTCAGCCTCATAACAAAGCCCCCCTCCCCCAGGTAACCATTCGCTCCTCACCAATCTGCAAAGACAGTTTACTCTTTGGACTTTTTTTTTTGCCTGTAAACATCAATCGTATACCCCACCTTAATGTAAATTGTAAATAGTTTTTTTTATTCCTTATTCTTCTTCTTCCACCTTTTAATGCACCGACATTGTGTCAAGTTCCTCATGTAGTAAACTTTACTGTACCTGGCAATAAACTGTTTTCTGATTGATTTCTGATTCTGATTATTAATGTGAAGGATGTCAGTGATGGAAGAAAGAAGGTTCTGTGCTTCATCAGACACAATATTTTAACACTCACTATTTGCTAGATTTCTTTCAGATGAGGCGTAAAGATCAAATACAAACATAAAAGAGGTTTCAAAGTTTGCTATTTTTAAAGAAGAGTCACTACTAGGGGCAGCAGTGGCTCAGCGGTAGAGCGGACGTCTTGGAACCAGACAGCGCCCAGCCATCGGCGGTTCGATTCCCGCTCCAGCCAGACATCTTAGGAGTGTGAGCTGACAGTGGGAGGTGTCAGCTCACCTCCCAGCCACTGCCGAGGCGCCCTTGAGCAAGGCGCCGTCCCCCCCACAAGCTGCTCATTGGGGCGCACCCCCGAAGTTGCGACCCGTCCCTCCACCTCCCTGTACTCCTTGTTATTAACTGCATGCCTACAGGCCCCTAGTGTGTGTTGTGTTCAGGGGCCTGTGTACAATGTTTGTGTGTGTATGCCGACTAACACATATGTATATATGCATGTACAGAAAACTGGAGAGGAAAACATAATTTCCCCATTGTGTGGACTATTAAAAGGTGGATTATTACGTTTAGAGGATAGAAAAGAGTCTTACTGTGTGTGTGTGTGTGTGTGTGTGTGTGTGTGTGTGTGTGTGTGTGTGTGTGTGTGTGTGTGTGTGGACTCTGGAGACCTGCTCAGTTCCGTCCATCACACCATCATAGAATCAATAGCTGAGTGAATGAATTGGTCATTAGTGGCTCTCACATGTCAGCTCCACAGGACGTCCTGGTAGTTCAGGGGTTAGCGATGCTCTGCTGGTGTCGTCTGCTGCTCTTAGTCTCCGCTGTGTGTTCTCAGGTAAAAAAAATGTATTCTATTTTCCCAAAGTTCCACTACATAAATTTCCAGTCTTTAGATGCACTGGTCATTGTCTACGTTTGGTTTTTAACTTTTAATTATGCTATAAATGACGTTCAAAAATCACAAAATTCCATAACCATTCTAAGATAATGCATTGTAAACTTTTAAATTACTGAGACCATAAATTCCACTTTTTAAGATAGTAGCGTTACATTTTAATTTACCACACTATCAAGATAGAGGCACCCTTCTGGTGCTATGTGTCCTAACAGACAGAAAACAGCTTTTTAACACTGTACATTTACTAAAAGCAACCAAGTGCAAAACCAGGACCCTCAATAAAATGGCTATGAGTAGAAGTAAGCTTTTAGTGATTTTATTATTTCTATGGAGTGTGCTACTAAAATGTCTTCTGTCTGAGCAAAGAAAATCGCTGTGTCCTGGTTTCGTCTGGAAAACAAAGGTTGTCATCCTGTCACATCCTGTCCAGGACAGGAACTTCATTTATCCAACACGGTGTCCTACCAGCATTGTTGTGCAAGTTATTGAATGTGATTCTCTCCGTACCTCCTCATCGCTACCCAGCCGTCACAGAGTCACCAAATCCATCAAGTTAGCAGCTTCATCAGTCTCAGCAGAGTCATCAACCACCACCACCACCACGGTCTGGACTGGATTCATTTAAAGAAGATAAAATCCAGTCACCATCTCCCTGAAGAGCCCGAGCACCAAAGACCGACAGCCTAAATATCACTTTCAGTCTGAAGCAATACACAATTACAACAGATTAAACTTTCTGTTCTGTTTGAACTATCTACTCATGTTGTTTCCTTAAAATGAACCTAACAAAATTCTAAATAAATACTCCCTTTAAACAAATAAAACAAGTCCTTCTGGATCCTCAGTCCGACCCAACAACTCTGAACAATGAACACTTTACATCTGACTGGCATCTACTTCCTGCCCACGATTTGGTGACCTAAGCTGTGGTCACAGAGTGGAAACATTTCTATGTGTGAGTCCTACATAACGACTGGGATTTCCATCTGAGTTACTACTACCAAAAATCTTCCTGCTGCTCCTGCTGGCCCCTGATTATACCCCTGGCAAACCCCATATTTCTGGAGTTCCATCACCACAGCAACCGTGACTCTAAGGGGTTAAAACCTCCTCAGAATCCTCTGTGGTTCTCTGGTGTGTGGTTGGGTGCAGAAAGCTCAATCCTGTGTTGGCGTTGCTGTGTTTTTTCTGTGTCCCTGCTGTGTGCTGACAGTGAGTCAGAACCACTGGAACCAGCGGTTTTATAAATAGAGCTGCAGCCACACCATGTCATTACAGCTCTGTGGGGGAACAGAGACCTACGAGGACAAAGAAAGTAGCAGCAGAGACACTGGAGACCGGAAGGAGACCCCACCATTATCTCACCATCACACCAACACACTAGTGCGCAAGCTCTATGCTCACAGTTTTATGTTAACACCGCAGAAAGGATCCGTATCATAGATTAATCTTATGACTATTTTTACAAATCTTATTTATCAAGAGTCTGAAACCTACACAACCTCCGAGTCCTGCAGGTTTCAATTTAATCTTCAAACTTGTGGTTTTTGGATGTCCATAGATATTTACTTTATTATTTCATGCAGCAATGACCAAGAAACATTCACACATGAAGCAACAAAACACTGTCATTTCATGCTGCGCAGCAGAAATAATTTACTACTACAAATGAATGAAACATACTGTGTGTTTGCGTGCGTGCGTGCGTGCGTGCGTGCGTGCGTGTGTGTTTCATGGATTGACATGCTGAACTGCTCTGCTTACTAATTCTCATAATTGCTCCTAGTTCATTCTCTGCCAAAAGGCTAATCAATTCATTTTCTTATAATATTATTTAATCAACCTTCTATGTTAATTAACACAAAAAATAATGCACATAAGCAATGATGCATGCTCCAGGGTTTTACAAACACACATACGTTCACAGAGAGACCTGAGCTGCTTCCTGTCTGCAGCGGCAGAATCAAAATATTCAGGGATGCTTCTGGTCTGATGGCCTGATTTAGAGCTGACATCCAGGATTCACATTAACACAGTTTAGCATAAGTAGGGTATCTGTGTGTGTGTGTGTGTGTGTGTGTGCGTGCGTGCGTGCGTGCGTGCGTGCGTGTGCTTGTGTGTGAGCGTGAAGCAAAAGAGGAAAAAGCATGACTGACATGAATACTAGTGAGGAATGAACAGTGAAAAGAGGATGAAGAGAGAAAAGAAATCCTGGAAAGGCGAAACGGAGGGATGGAGGAGAAGGACGGATGTTTAAAGACTAACAGAGGGATAGAAACGAAGTGAAGTGACAATAAAACTTCACTGATGCCTGCTGCATGTGTAACTTCATAACAGACACACTTAAAGCTTATGTTTTCTCCGTCCATCCAGAGCCGCATAGTCAGTGTGGTAAACAGTCGTTGTGGTAAACACTATTAATATCCTCAACAACAACAACAACATGAGCAGCGTCAACCAAACAAATGTAAGGGTCTGATGTTTTTCATGATGATGATGATGATGATGATGCATTGATCATATTGTCTAACGTCTGGCAGCACAAACACAAACATGTCCTGTGATGTCTAAAGAACTACTACAGTCGTCCTGCTCAGGTCAGAATTCTCCGCTGCATTCGGACATTTAAATATTTAAAGCAGACGTGTTACACCAGTCACTGAAAGCATCAGTGGTGAGTGGACTAGAGGATGAATGAGAGGGGATCTCTTTACAGCACGGCCCCCCAGACATGATGAGTAACACACTGACCGGCCGTCAGTGAATGCTAGACTCCTACATGCTCACACATTATTATGCATGCATGATCACTCAGAGAAAAGCACACACACAGACTGGACTGCTCGACAACTGCAGTGTAGTTCGTCACCAGTCGGTGTGGCAGAGGGAGAGACAGACCCCATTTCAACAGACTCATTACAGTCCACAGAGGATGGACACTCGATGAAAGTTGTAACATTTACCAAAAAAATAAATGTCAGTGGGTCCAAACAGGAAGTCTGGAGAAGTCACTTCAAGCTCTGGAAGGTTCTGATGGACATTCTACTCTGCTGTCACAAGTTTTATTGATTCACTAAATGATAGATGAATCATAAAACATCAATAATCATGTCATCTTGTCCTTTGGGTTTGTCCCGTTAGTGGTCGGCACAGCATGTCCTCCTTTTCCACTTCACCCTTTCTTCTTCACCCTCCTCTTTAACACCAACTGCCCTCATGTCTTCCTCACTACATCCTTCCACCTTCTCTTTGGTCTTTCTCTTTCCTGGTAGCTCCATCCTCATCACTCTTTCACCAACATACTCACCATCTCTCCTCTGGACGTGTTCAAACCATCCAAGTCTGCTCTCTCTGACTTTGTCTCCAGAACATCTCACCCTAGTTGTTCCTCTAATGAACTCATTTCTGATCTGGTCCAACCTGGTCACTCCTTGTGAACCTCAACATCTTCATTTCCTCCACCTACAGCTCAGCTTACTGTCTTCTTTAGCATTAATAATCACACTGATATAATAAATTAAATATACGTCTGTGATGATAAAAACTGGATGAAGTAGTTCGTAGTGCACTGCCAGTAGCTTTAGGGTCAGTCGGTGATGAAGGTGATTCTATATTATAGATCAGGGGTGTCAAACTCATTCTCACCAAGGGGTCACATCAGCATAATGGCTGTCCTCAAAGGGCCAGATGTAACTTATAAATGTAACTAATTGCAGCTCGATGTAACTCAATGTAATGTCAAATAAATGTAACTACTCCTTAATGTTGAATACTCGGAATATATTACTTATTCAAGGTACAAACATTATAGTTACACAGAAAAAACGGAACGGAACTTGGTGGGTGCTCCGGGCTCGATGGGCTCCCCGAGTGCAGTCATCCTGGCCGTCCTGCAGTGTTCATGCAGGTAATTGAGACCTGATAGGTCTGTTGGTGTTCGTGTTGTGTTTTTATGTCCCTTTTAATAATAAAGTTTTTTAGTCTTGGGGGAAGATCCTACTCTGTGCCCATTATTGGGCAGAGACAATAATGATACAATAATGTGCAAATTTTTAATCTGTGGCCTGTTCATAAGTCTTACAATTTGGTTATTTAATGTTCCTGAACTCTGTTCAGTGTATCACAGTGTTTTCTCAGCGGCTACACCTCTAAAGTGGGTCTCTGTCTCTGCAGAGAACAACACACACAAGACTGGAGGGAGATGAACATGTGACCATCTGGTACCGAGCGGCAGGAGGGAAGCCCTGGATCCCGACTCTCCTCTCCCGACACCTCCCATCAGACCATGAGGTCTTTCCAGACATCCTTCATCCAGGGATTCGACCAGCGACTGAAGGTGCACATAAAGGTGTGGGGGGGGGTTCTAACGGGCAGTAGGTGTTACACAGATCAAAGCAGTCATTCATAGACGCTCATAGCTGAGCTGCAGCTGGTGTCGCTGGTCATCAGTTCAGCTCCTATGGACCCCCCCCCCCCCACTCCCCCTCTCTCCCTGTGTTTCTCTTTGAATGTGTGTGAGAAGAATGTATTTGGATGACTGGTCGTCAGACATTGAATCCAAACGCGCTGCAGGACGCGGGGCTCCGTGACGCACGGAGCTCTGGCCATCAGGCACCTCGGCTGTGTGGATAATAAAACCAGATCGCTATTTGTGACTAATGCGTCTCCATCGCTGCTGCTGAGGGTCTCATTAGTGGGAACAACCTCTTCACGACCCATAAAAAAAACCCTGAGTGGTTTTCCAGCGTGCTGGTGAGAAGCAACGTGCTCAGAACTGAATGTGAACCCGCACCAAATGACACATCCATATTAATGAGAACAGATAACGACCTGTTCTCAACGCGTTAGCTGGTCAGGAACAGAGGACGGAACGGGATTGTGCCAAATTCATCCTAACATGCGCGTCTGGGTGAGATTACCCTTCATTAGAGGGGATGCTGGGTGGATTAGTATGCTGTTAATTGACAACCAGCATCCGAACCGGAGTCGGATCGGGATGATAACAATCACGGGTTGGTTCACAGCTCGAATCCCCAGCTCCGGAGCCGCTTACCTTCAGCGGGCAGCGGCGGTCCTGGAATCCGAGCGCAGAGCGAGGGAGGCCGCGGATGCTGCCGCCGCTGCTCCCGGTCCTCCGGATGGACGAGCGGACGGTCCGAGGCTTTCCGATCGGTTAGCTGTGGCCACGCTTTCTCCCACGCTAACCCGACACGGCCGAGACGAGACTGTGGGGAATACGTAGTAGTCAACGTAATCCTGAATGGTAATGGCTGTCTCGTTCCTCCTCCTCTCCCCCTCCGCTTCTCTCCTCTCCTCTCAACAACCCCCCACTAACCCTCCTCTCCCGACCCACGTCCACTCTCTCTCTCCCTCTCTCGTTCGTTCAGGCAGTTTTCACAGCTCGAACACTTAACCCATGTCTATTGAGTGTGTTAAGTGTCGTGGAAAATGAAATTTGGGCTTTGCTCCTGCGTCATCCGTGGCTCAGCAGCCTGGCCAAACCCACGTCGGGACGCACAGACACACTTTCTCTCCGTGGGGAAAAGGGCGTTCACGTTACATTTTTGCAGCAGTGCTTACATATGTGTCAGGATCCCGTTGAGGATAACCCCACTGCTGGAATGTTTGCATCAATGATAGCGTTAATCCAGGATTTTATAATCCACCCGCACGCGAGCCCCCCTCGCCCTCTAAACATCTGGATGAATGGAGAACCTCCAGAAGAACCTCATTCCAGCTGTGGGGATGGAGTTGGGTTTGGGCTGAGATGTGTCAGGTCAGAAGTTTGACGTGTTTCTGCATTAAGAGTTAAATATAAAACATGCTTGAGATCCGTTTCAGGTCCACAACAGAACTGTGATAAAACTGGATCAAGTGATTGAGGTGTGGCAAACAAAATTAAGACCGTGGGATCGTGGATATCAGCCCCCCCACCCCCATCTCTACTCCAAGGCTGCTAGAATTACGTTTCACAAGGCCAAAACAAAAGTCACACACCGGCTGGGACAAGGTTCAAGATGAGGAGTTATAAAACAGGAGTGTCCCTCAGGAGGCCACAGACAGAGAGGAAGGTCAATGACATTATGTCGACAGCTCTGAGTAGTACTAATAGTTTCTGTTTTATATGTCACCAATTTTCATGTAGACCAGACAATCGTTATAGTCTTGTCTACAGCTGCTTTTGCACATTGCAAGACATGGGTTAGGGTTAGGTTTTGGGTTAGAATCATGGGTTAGGGTCATGGGTTAGAACACTTGGGGCAGTGACCCCCAAACTGGGAGAGTGGCTCCAGCAGATTCCTGGAACAACGTCTGAAGCCTCAGTCCAGAAGAGCGCAGTCCTAGGAAGAGCTAAGATACTGTGCAGAACCCTCAGAATCCCAGGCCTCTGGTGGAGGACCCGAGCTTGTGTACACACACACACACACACACACACACATATATAATATATAAATATATATATATGTGTGTGTATATCTTCTTTTCCTTTCGGCTTTTCCCTTCAGGGGTCGCCACAGCGAATCAATTTCCTCCATCTAGCCCTGTCCTTTGAATCCTCTTCTCTCACACCAACTACCTTCATGTCTTCCCTCATTACATCCATAAGCCCTTATTTTGGTCTTCCTCTAGGCCTCCTGCCTGGCAGTTCAGAACTCAACATCCTTCTACCAATATATTCACTATCTCTCCTCTGGACATGTCCAAACCATCTCAGTCTGGCCTCTCTGACTTTATCTCCAAAACCTCTAACATGTGTGCTGTCCCTCTGATGTACTCATTCCTGATCCTATCTTTCCTGGTCACTCCCAGAGAGAACCTCAGCATCTTCATCTCTGCTACCTCCAGCTCTGTCTCCTGTCTTTTCTTCAGTGACACTGTCTCTAAACCAAACAACATCGCTGGTCTCACCACAGTTTTGTACACCTTTCCTTTCATTTTAGCTGAAACTCTTCTATCACACATCACACCTGACATTTTCCTCCACCCGTTCCATCCTGCCTGTACACGCTTCTTCACCTCTTTTCCATACTCTCCATCGCTCTGGACTGTTGAGCCTAAGTACTTAAAATCCTCCACCTTCTTGATCTCTTCTCCCTCTAACCTCACTCTTCCACTTGGGTCCCTCTCATTCACACACATGTACTCTGTCTTACTGCGGCTAACCTTCATTCCTCTCCTTTCCAGGACAAACCTCCACCTCTCTAGCTTCTCCTCCACCTGTTCCCTGCTCTCACTACAGATCACAATGTCATCTGCAAACATCACAGTCCATGGAGATTCCTGTCTAACCTCGTCTGTCAGCCTGTCCATCACCATAGCGAACAAGAAGGGGCTCAGAGCTGATCCCTGATGCAGTCCCACCTCCACCTTGAACTCCTCTGTCACACCTACAGCACACCTCACCACTGTCTTACAGTCCTCATACATGTCCTGCACTGCTCTAACATACTTCTCTGCCACTCCAGACTTCCTCATACAATACCACAGTTCCTCTCTGGGCACCCTGTCGTAAGCTTTCTCCATATCTACAAAAACACAATGCAGCTCCCTCTGGCCTTCTCTATACTTCTCTATCAACATCCTCAAAGCAAATACTGCATCTGTAGTACTCTTTTTTGGCATGAAACCATACTGCTGCTCACAAATGTTCACTTCTGCCCTTAGTCTAGCTTCCACTACTCTCTCCCATAACTTCATTGTATGGCTCATCAGCTTTATTCCTCTGTAGTTGCCACAACTCTGCACATCTCCCTTGTTCTTAAAAATGGGCACCAGCACACTTCTCCTCCATTCCTCAGGCATCTTCTCACTATCTAAGATCCTGTTGAACAACCCAGTCAGAAACTCTACTGCCACCTCTCCTAGACACTTCCATACCTCTACAGGTATATCATCAGGGCCGACTGCCTTTCCACTCTTCATCCTCTTCAATGCCCTCCTCACTTCATCCTGACTAATCTTTGCTACATCCTGGTCCACAACAGTCACCTCTTCTAGTCTTTGTTCTCTCTCATTTTCCACGTTCATCAACTCTTCAGAGTACTCTTTCCATCTTCCCATCACACTACTGGCACCTGTCAATGGACTTCCATCCCTATCCTTAATCACCCTAACCTGCTGCACATCCTTCCCATCTCTATCTCTCTGTCTTGCCAACCGGTATAGATCAGTCTCTCCCTCCTTACTGTCCAACCTAGCATACAAGTCATCATAAGCTTCTTGTTTGGCCTTTGCTACCTCTACCTTCACCTTACTCTGCATCTCCCTGTACTCCTGTCTACTCTCCTCAGTCCTCTCAGTGCCCCACTTCTTCTTAGCTAACCTCTTTCTCTGTATACACTCCTGTACCTCCTCATTCCACCACCAAGTCTCCTTATCTACTTTCCTTCCAGATGACACACCAAGTACTCTCTTACCTGTCTCCCTGATCACATTAGCCGTAGTTGTCCAGTCATCTGGAAGCACCTCCTGACCACCCAGAGCCTGTCTTAACCCCCCTCCTAAAAGTCATGCAACACTCTTCCTTTTTCAGCTTCCACCATTTCGTCCTCTGCTCTGCCTTTGCCCTCTTGATCTTCCTCACCACCAGAGTCATCCTACACACCACCATCCTATGCTGTTTGGCTACACTCTCACCTACCACTACTTTGCAGTCACTGATCTCTTTCAGGTTACACCGTCTACACAAGATGTAGTCTACCTGTGTGCTCCTACCTCCACTCTTATAGGTCACCCTATGTTCCTGCCTCTTCTGGAAGAAAGTATTCACCACAGCCATTTCCATCCTTTTTGCAAAGTCAACTACCATCTGTCCTTCTGCGTTCCTCTCGTGGATACCAAACCTGCCCATCACATCCTCATCACCTCTGTTTCCTGCACCAACATGTCCATTGAAGTCTGCTCCAATGACAACTCTCTCACTTCTGGGCATGCTCTGCATCACTTCATCAAAGTCCGACCAGAATTTCTCCTTCTCCTCCAGCTCACATCCTATACCTGTGGAGCATACCCGCTAACAACATTGAAAATTACACCTTCTATTTCTAGCTTCAGACTCATAACTCTATCAGACACTCTTTTTACCTCCAGGACATTCCTAACAAACTCCTCCTTCAAGATAACTCCTACTCCATTTCTCTTCCCATCTATACCATGATAGAACAACTTCAACCCTGCTCCTAAACTTCTAGCCTTGCTACCTTTCCACCTGGTCTCCTGGACACACAGTATGTCTACCTTCCTTCTCTGCATCATGTCAATCAACTCTTTACCTTTTCCTGTCATAGTTCCAACATTCAACGTCCCTACTCTCAGTCCTCCTATACTCTTGGTGTTCCTCTTCTTTCTTCGAGCGAACGCACTTTCCTCCTCTCCTTCTTCGACCAACAGTAATCCAATTTCCACCGGCGCCCTGTAGGTCAACAGCGCCGATGGCGGTTGTTGTTAACCCAGGCCTCGACCGATCCGGAATGGAAGTCATAGGTTTGATTCGCATCTTTGTGTGTGTATATATATGTATATATATATGTATATAAAAATATATACATACAGAGTATATACTGTATATATATATATGCAATGGTCACACACAAATTGACACACACACAGGTCTATAGTCTGGCATGCATTTGGCACCGTTGATGTGCTTGTCTGGGGCTCATGTTGATAAGGGACTGGGTCAAATGGGAATGACGGGAATGGGCGGCTGTGTGTGTCTGTTTGTGTTTGTGGGGGTTGTGGTTCTGGCGCCTGTTCTCCGCTGCTGGATAATCCACTGTCATCCTCTGTGCTTCCAGTCTGCTGGATTATCTGTGCCGCCGTCGCTTTAATTAAACACCATCCGATGGACGGAGCTTCTGCAGGAAGTAAGTTGTAAAATTCATCCTCACTGCTCATCCTGTTAGTATCAGTTAATTATTGAACATTTCTTCATTGATTATTCTTCAGTATAAACAGGGCTGTAGAAGATGAAGCTAGTGGAGGGACTCCACCAGTCTGTGATGAAGCCTTTGGCTTTGGACAACTTACATTTTCAAACTGACACTTCTGATAATGTGAGTCAGAGCTGCAAAGTGCAGAACGACATTCAGTGCAGAGGTCAATATCTGTCATTTCCAGTTAATGTGACTGATTCCAGTTCCAAGAGGACACCAAAGCTGAGAGGACGTCCCTGTATGAGATTTATGATTCATGGAAAAACCTGAGTCCACGTGTGAATGAGCAGAAACAGTCAAAACAGTTTCACGAGAAACCGATTTGATGATGAGATATTTAAATGTAGAAAATATTGCCCAACGTGGATCAACCACAATCTATGACGGTCGAATGTCTCACTTTGCTTGACCAGGGGTTGACGGTCCGGTTACTTTAATTTTCAACTTCAATTTCAATTTCTGATTTCTGACTAAAAGTGAATTTGGGGGCATAAGTTGTCAAAGTTCTGATTTCTGCTCTACTAAACAGCAAAACTGTTTTTAGCATTCTTAAATCTACTGTGAACACATTTCATGAAATACTGAAGCGATCTTTGACAGAAATCTTTTTAAAACTGTCAAGAACTTGGCCAGTTGAATTATCAACCAGAACCAATATTTCTAATCATATGTCCTGAAATTACCTTTTTGTTTTGTTACTGATTTCATGTGAGGTTCTGAGTGATGACTTTTTTAATCGCATAAGAACCTCAGTTATTTGGTATCATTTAGCAGGTAACAAATATCCTGTTAAATATCCTCCTCTCTTACTTTAACCTATAAAAACATATTATAAGTAGTCTAAACTTGTGTTTTTGTTTTAACAAGCTGACATCTCCATGAAAAACGGGACAATCAAGACCATGGATGATAACATTTATTAGTAAATTTGCCCAGGTGAACAAGAAATAGAGAGAACCACAGGGTTGACAGTCATGCGTCCGTCATGGTCCGTTTTCTAGCTTGGCGGTATGGCAGGGAGGAGGCGTGTAGGTCCCATCCTTCATCATCTTGCGCCGCTGCTCAAAGATAGCCTTCAGCCTCGCATTCTGCGAGGAAGAGGAGAAGAGTTAAAAGAAACAAACAAAATTAAACCACTGAAGAAAATTCCATTTTACAACTGTTGTTGCCGAATGTGAGGAGAAAAGCTTCCTGGCCTGTACTGATCACCACCCAGACCATACAGTCTCCAATATTCATCCTGACAAACCATCCAGTTTGATCAGACATGAAGCTGTGTATTAATAATTTTAATAGGTGGAAAACAGCTGTTCAGCAAATAGGGATTATATTTTAACACAAATACAGCTCCGATGGACATTTTGATGTCAGAAAAGCATCTGAAATCAAGATTTTTTGACGCTTCATCTTAATGAGACTAAAGAGTAATTCAGGGCGCTTGGCTCTAGACAAGGAGGTTCCTGCTGCTGCAGCACATTCACAGTGAGCGTCTTCTCTGTGGACGACACTCTGGAGCCTCACAGGATTCAGTGTCTCAGCTGGACGGGAAAAATCAGTAAAATCCTATGTGTTTAGTGAGCTTCAGAAACAGGTCAAAGAAAACCTGGAACAGAATGAAAAATATACAAAATGAGCTGAAAGATGCTCTGTTTCATTCTGACACTGAGACACCACTCACAGATCCAAGGTTTGACCAGCTATTAAACATCCGGGATCCTTTTGTCTATTGAGGAATTATTTTTGCATCAGTACTAGATCCATGTCTCGGGCCAGCTTGCTCAAATTGAAAAACTTGGTTAGAATAAGTAATACAAGTTTATTAGAACAGAACAGAATAAAATAGAATAGAAATCCTTTATATCATTGACTATGCAGAATACAATGGAATCACGTCACTCCTATGGGTGCATCAACCAAGCACATTTCAAACGTGCACACTATGTAAACACACATCACTGCACCTGATTGATAAACAGATAATAGATAATAGAGCCCTGTCATCACATTGTACAGATCAGTAGTGCCATCTGGAGGACAGAGATTCAAACAGCTTGTAAGAACAGTAACCATCAGACGCTCTGCAGCCAAATGTGGAGATGGTCTGTATTTATGTCACTAGAGGAGAATGATTCTGACACGGCTTAAAGAGAGATGCTTCATCTGACAAAACCTGCTGTGTTACAGGCCAGCCATCATAAAAAAATAACCAGGCATAGCTCAGAGTTCACAGATTTGCTTGACCCAGTCATTGGACCTCAACCACAAACTTTGTCTATTGTACATAGAAACTGAATTGTGTGACCTCAGTTCCAAAATAACGAAAGATCCTAATGTGCTTAGCATTAAATTGATCAGATTTCCTCAACTATGACCCAATAATCAACACTGCTACTGTTGCCACTGCTAAGCAAATCAAAGCCTGTGAGCTGTACTTACTGTTTTGGTTCTGTGCATGCACTCGAGGAAGTCCTCATACTCTAACTTGCACTCCTTCTGTGCACGGATCTGTCCGATGCCATGGGCACATTCGATCCACTCTTTCTCAAAGGCATGGCAGCGTGACGCTATTTTTTGGGGCTGCTCTCCGCTCTGCAACAACCATCTGTCCAGATTGATACCAAGCTTCGGGTGCAGGTCCCAAAATGGCATTATGCTAAAAAGGGAAAAGAGGAGGGGGAAAAGTCATGAGTAAAACAGGAAGTAGTGGAGAATACAAAAGAAATGTAGTGATTAGGGGAAGGTAGAATAGAAACAATATCCGTTGAAGCTTGAAGCAATCAAAAGAGAAAAGAACCGATGGGAACAACTGACAAAATGTTTACTTGAAAAAACAAACACCACACTGCATATTTATTACACATGACCACGGAGGTTTCAGACACAGATCGATCAATCAGGTAGATTTCAGGTTTTCTATCTGAATTAACAGAAGTCCAGTAAATCAGCCTCCTTCCCCTGCTGAGGTCGGAAATGTTACCAGATACCTGAAAAAACAGACTTGTGCTTTCAGCTAGACTGATGAGTCACGTTTAGTTCATGTTTTTATGAAACAAAGAATGAAGTGCTAAAAGGTTTACAGTAACATCTTTTAGGGGGAAATTCTTCACATTTAAATTAGCAGCACGATACCAGACCTAGAGCCTAACTTGGTTTCATGGTTGTCTTCATACGCCAATAATAATAGTAATAATAATAGTAATAATAATAATAATAATAATAAAAGCTCTGTACCACCGCTGCACAACAGACAAAACGAAGACCCACTCGATTCAACTCACAGTTCAGAGGATGAATTAAAATACGTTCCCATAAACATTATTAACTTCCTTATCTTCAGCCAAACTTATGTGCGTCAAACGGAATCTTGTTGGACCAGAGGTTGGACGAACCTTATTAACAAAATGCTTCTTAACGTCCTGGCTGTCTCCATGTCCTAACATTAACATTAGCCAGCTAAAGAGAAATAGAAAGCTAGCTAACGCTAGCTTTAGCTGGCGACAACCACTTTCTAAACATCTTGCAGGCTCACCTTCTTTATAAACATGCAAAGTATAATTTTTAAGTCTAGTATTTAAGTCAATATAAAGATATATACAGTAATTAAAACCGGCCTCTAAGTCTGTCTACGGGTCAGATGACGGTTAACATTCACCATTACAGATCTCTACCTCCCTTCACTGGCGGTCTGTTCCAGTTAACGACGTGCCTTTGTGTTTTAGTCTCCATACAAGAAACGTCTCAATATAAATATGTCAAAAATCACCTAAAAACGCCGTCAGGATAAACAAAATAGAGGTATTTACCGTATTTAGTGGGATCTGATTTAACCTTCTCGACAGTACGCGTTCCACTTTACGGTTGACCACAACACGACCGTAAAGTGACCCGTTGTGTCGTGAAGAGAGGCGATAGTGTCTTCAGAAACGCATCTATCGGTTTAACGGTATTGTAGCGCCGCTTAGTGGACTGGATGACAGACGCGTGTGGTTAGTCACACAACTGTTCTAAAGCAAACTACAACCAAGGCAGTCACAGACTGCAACATCCCGCGACATGGTAAACACAATCCTGAAGTCTGCTTTCCCCTGAATTCAAAATTTTACTCTTACCTACTTGCATAGGTCAAAGATCAAAGCCAGTGTGCTCTGACCTACTGTCACAGATCAAAGCACACTGGCTTTCTCCTTCATCTTTCTATCTTATGAGTTTACAAAAGTTAAGATTTGAACTTGGCCTACTTTTCTAAAGGTCAGTGTCCTCATCTCACTGTCATCCCCTTTGCCGCCCGAGTAATGTGCTTTTTGTTTCATCTTTTTATCTGCAACAATTGTGAAGATATTTGGTGGATTCACTAATTAACAAACGGAACACTGACAATTACAATATATCACCGTTTTGCGTGATGTAATAAAATTTGCATGACTATTTGTCTTAGATGATACTTTAAACTTTATAATGTAACACATCTAAAAAAAAATCCAACATTTATCTTACAAATATTAGATGTTTAAGATTTTGTGTACTTGATCAGATGCAGGATTATATTGTTAAGAAAGTTCATCCAAGAAAGGTGAATCATTGTGTGTGAATCATTGACAGTCCCAGGTGTTTTTGGTTCATAAATGCTCACCCATTTACATTTAAGTTCCACACAAACTCTTTGAATGAAAGACATTTTATTCTGAATATTTACTAACAAAATATGTCAAAATAATAAAAGTGTCACCTTAAATTTTGGAAAATTTTAATATATTATTTTACACATTAGTTTGTTCCCATTGTTTCAGTAAACGATTTAAACTATTTAAATCAGAAATGTATGCATGAGAAATTGCTTATTGAGATATCAGAATTTATCTGAGTTTTCAAAAATTGGAAATTGAAAATGTGACAGGCTTGAGAAATTTATATTCTAGTTATTTTTACTTTGTAATTTTATGTAAATCCATGAACGTTTAGATGTTTTATGTTTTACTGTATTTGAACACAATAAATATTAAATTTTTGCAACATCAGACTGTTTATTTTTTTTCCAAAACAGGTCCACAAGTTGTCTTTCACATTCCTGCATGGACATCTCCACAGGGGGTAGGGCCTTATCAGGAAATACACAAACAATAAAATAACACTTTAATATTGCTATCTATATACTCTAAAACCTTTTCAAACATGGACAAGACCACCTGGTCTTAATGAGACTTTTCCATCTGTGGTACAATCCTGTGTTATCTCACAGGCAGGCAGAAACAAGTGATAAGTGCAGACCAAACGAACCACTGTTATATAAACAGCTAAATCTATAAAGCTACTCTGAGATGAAACAGGTTTCCTAAGCTGATTCCTTTCTCCTGGTAGAATCCATTTTAAACTGAAGCACAGAGGTGATACAAAGCTAAGAAACAATTCAAGCTATTGATTATGATTAAGAAAAGCTTATCGGCATCAAAATTTGAAGTGTTTGGCTCCAAAACGAAACTGAGTCAAAAGTTGATTAGTAAAACATACAGTAATAATGAAAAATATAAAAATAAGATAATTACAGTCCTTGGGTCACAAAATTGATAAAAACAGCTTGGGTGCCCATAAAAATTCTGACGATAAACTCGACAAAGCATTTATCATCAATGGTTGTATGATATTCTGGAGGCAAAGTGTCTGTTAGTTACATCCAACATAAAAGGCCTTCTGGTAGTGGACTTATTTTGGTTGTATCACACGTCTTGATTAAAATGAAGAAAAGGAATCAATAAAAACAGATGATCAAACAGAATTAAGAAGGAAAACAAACAAATAAGATCATTTCCGATAAAGTGCACAAGTGCTCATTCAGGACAAACATTCATCAGGAGTTCATTCGTTCAACAGACAACATTCTAGTGGGTCAGACAGCCAGATAATGCATACCAAAAGCCAGTGTGTAAGAAACGTTAGACCAGTCACATGACACACCAAACTCACCCAGCGACAGCGTTCAGACAACGACCAGTGAGCAGCGCCGGTCCAGTTCTCCTCAATAGAGGAAAATATTAAAGTTTCATTGACCAGCTTTAATAAATATTAAAAAATGACAGCTGCTCTAATGTGAAGTTAAGCGGAAGAGTTTAAGTTTTAGATTGTTAAAGATGATGACGTGTTATTAGACTCTGATGTTTATAATGCTGAGCTTGCATTGCTTTTAATATGGGTAACAGGGATCTTTTCAGAAACGTCAGTAGTTCTGGTACACGTTCATGTCAAATGTGTGAATATGCAAAAACAGCAGGGTGTCTGGCTACCGCATATTTTAGATGAACATTATTTTCTATTATTTCTGATATAAATATCTTAGATAACATGTGTGACAGTGAGACCGAACTGTTCTGAATGGACAGTCAAAATGTGAAGTGTGTGAAAACAAACATCTGACTTGAATCGAATCACCACCGTCTGCTCCGTTCACGTAATTGTCAGAACTCATTTATTTCTGTCAATTGAAACTATTATTTTTTGTCCCCTTGTCCTTCCTGCCAGTTTCCTTCCTCCTCCTCCTCTTCCTCCTCCATTCACACAAAATGACATTCAAGAGCAGCTTCATCGTCTGAGGAGTAAACTTCCACCGGTCTAAAAGAAACGCACTGCCCTTTTGTGGCTCATGCAGACTCATGCACACGGCAAACAATACCATTTCAAGGTCGTTTCAATATCGAGGAAAGGAAGAAATTAAGTCACCACAGTTGAGTCCAAAATCCACATTCATTCACACACCGTTAGAGACATCATTTCCAGCCTCGGGACGAAGGGAATGTCTTCCCGACAACCCCGGCAATCCGTCTCCTTCTGCTGTGCTTAATAACATTTCACCTCATTTTATAATTTCAATTTTGCAGTATTTGTAAAGGAAAATGTGTCCCTCTTTTTTTTCTTAAGTAGCCAAGGCATTTTTCACCCAGGAGTAAACATAAATAATCTTAGAAATCTCAGAGGTAGAACCCTGACAATTTACTCAGTGAGGCGATTGACAGGTAGACAGACACAAGTAAACAAACGCTGTCTGTGTTTAAGACGGTGTCTGTGGGTCACAAAAGCAGGAACACGAATGATGACGAAGCAAACTGAGCTGTGATGGCGAGCGTTCACGCGTAACCGTCGGGGATTGGCTTGTTGTTGTGCAATCCTGAGAGCTTCTCTCAGACGTAGAGGATGACATTGCTGTCTGTGGGACAGTGAAGGCCTTCGGGAGTGTTCAGAGCTCGGCAGGAGGGGGGCTGGGGGTGCTGGCCGCCTCCCATGGGGCAACTCTTTGGGTGGGGCGAGTCACAGTCGTCGGACGTCAGTTCTGCGATGTCGTCCGATTGAGTGTCCGACATCTCCAGGTCGCTGCGGATGCTCTCCGGCTGGGCCAAGGTGACGTCTCGCAGCCCTTCCCTGATTGATGCTCCCGGTGACAGTCCCAAAGCGGAGCCAGACATAGCCCCGCCCCTTCTGGAGCTGCAGTCCTGAGGCTCCTCCCCTCCTGAGACTGTCCCCATTATAGCAGAGCCCGGGGGCGGGGTTAGGTCCTCCTCACTAGTCAGGCAGAGGTGGCTGGGTTTGGTCTCGATGTCCACCTGGATCTCCAGGTTGGTACAATCCCTGCAAAGACACAGATTCACACATGGATTAGATGTTCTCAGATAACTGGAACAATTCAAATACAGGTTGGACATTATAGCATCAAGCATCAAGTATTTTCAAAGATTTATTTAAAAAAAATATGGAAAATTTAACAAAATTTACTTTTTCATTTCAAAAATGGTCAATCAACATTCTGAGACACCAGTGTGTGTCGGAAGGTTGACAGGCGCACACACACACACACACACACACACACACACACACACACACACACACACACACACACACACACACACACACACACACACACACACACAAGAGGCAAAGAGAGCAGAAGTGTCATGAAGGTGTCACCTGTCGGGCAGCGTGTAGGACGAGATGATGGATCCGGCCATTCCTCGGGTGCTGGCACAGTCGCTCGCTGCTCCCAGGCTGCCCGTCTCCCTCTGGGCTGATTCTTTGGTCAGCTCCCCCGCCTGAACCTCCAGTCTGATGGACAGACAGTCAGTCAGTGTGTGACAGTCACATCCACACTTCACACAAGTAAGACGTAGCAACAGCAACATGAAACACTGTAGTGTTGCACACAGACCACAACAGACCCGCCCAATTCCATCTGGTGAGAAGGAAGATGTGATTTATGGTTCCTGTCTTTCTGGTGTGGCTCTGTTGACTTCATCTGATTTTATTCTCTCCAGGTTGTTTGCAGCCATGAATAAAAATCGACTTCAAATTAATGTGAAAGTTCATAATTGACTTCAGAAGCAGGAAGTTAAAAAAGGAGATCTGTTTCAGAACTTGTGAGAGTGGAAAATTATCTTTCATTCATGAGTTTAATTCATTCTGTGATTCGTAACTCAAATAATCAAATGTATTTTCCCCATTTAAAATAACTAAAATCATTTAAAATTATTCCAGCCTTTTAAAAACTCCCCAGACACCCTAAATTATGGTAAAACATATTTTTTCTCAACCAACAGACATGCAAACTTTACTTGTGCATGATTACTTTTATATAAGTTACGTAAACAATGATAAACTACGAAAAGAAAGGAGATCCGGTCTCAGCTGATGTTGTATCCGTCCGCCAACTAGTGGTGGTGTCCCAAAGCAAGGCTCGTATCTCAAATTGTACTCGTATCTTGACCAAAAATATGGACAGAGCGACGGCTCATATCTTAAAAAACTCCTATACAGAACAGCTCGTATCTCTAGGTACTACTTTACGTACATCTCCATGTCTAAGGCTGAAAGCTCTACAGCAGCTACTGAATGGATTTAGTGGTGTGACTGTTCTGTCTACCTGACAGTCAGAAGAAAAGTATCCCTGATTGAAACAACAGGCTGGAGTAGTTACAGAGAAAAGGAAAATACAGCAAGTTTAGTTTTCTGTTTAAAAATATTTATGGAAACAGTATGTACTAAAAAAATTACTGATAGAAAAAAACAAGAAGAATTCGACAAAGCAACCGTTAAACCTTCTCACCTGCTGTATTTAGTGGTTCGGGTTCCCAGGGAGCCGCCAGCCAGGGTATTAAAATGGGGTGTGTCACCCAGAGTCCCAGGGGTCACAGAGAGCCCCTCGCTGGGGGAGGTGGTGCTGAGACCACTGACCGCCCCGTCCAGACTGCTCTCACCGAGGCTGGGGGACTTGAGGGCTCGCCACGCGTCGGCCACTGCAGATTCAGACAGCAGACATTCATTATAGCTCAGCTGAAGGAGTCCCTGTGTGACGTGGTGAAGAACATCCTGCTCCTCACCTGTGATTGGACCATCATCCTCATCGAAGTCGATTCGTACGCCACGTCCCTTCCCTCTGCTGACACCACAGCCTCCGCCTCGACACAGAGAGATGGGCACCACCCCGTAGACGTACGCCAGCATGATGGGAACGCCGATGCCTGGAAAAACAGATGAAGCTCTACGTTCAAGAGCCGGGGGTCAACATGAGGACAGACCGTACGTCCCTGTCGAGGACAGGTGACGGCTCTAACGGCCCTCTTACCGACACTAACAGCAGCGATGACCGGCGCGGTGATGATGGACAGGGCCACGCCTCCTGTGATGGCCAGGTTCCTCCTGTGACGAGATGACTTCTTCAGCTCGTAGTGGGCGTGGATCTGCAGGGGGACAGAGGAAGAGAATGTTAACACACTCTGGGCCTGAGCAGGGCTGGAGGGGGGGGGCAGACATGTTACTGAGCCGCTAGATGACCCACAGAATCAGAACTCTGTGGTTGTTACTAGGATACCTTCCATGATGAAATCATGAGTGGAAACCATCAATAACCAAACGTGATCCATCATGCTCTCTTTATTTACCTCCAAGAAGGAAGCAGCCACGACTTTATGACTGATAAATAAAAACACTGGATGTTTGGAAGCACCAGTCTGCTCGGAGAAAACCATCTTCACATGTTGGCCATGTTCTTAGAGGTTGTGTGAAGGTCAGGAGAGTGACTGAAGGCTATCATCTGACCTATCAACAACCCCAGAATGACATCAGGCCATTAAAACCGTCTGACAACCCAAACAGATGGCGTTACCATCCACAAACCTCCCAGCTAACATTACTGACACCAGCAGGGTTCTACTCTCAACCGCCAACAAACAGAGTCAAACTCTAAACGTCCCTACCTTCAAGGATCTGCTGGTGTCTGTCTTAATTTATTAGAGCTCATATCTGAATCTCAAACGACTTCATCTTCAAATATAATAAAACAGTATCAGACACCTGATATCATAAAACTGATTTGATTTGTCGTCTTTAGATAGACGTTTTGTGACCCTCAAAGGAACTGAAAGTCATTTTGACATTTCTTGAATCGTATCAGATATGAGGACATGACTGTTGACATGAACGTGTCATAATGAACATTATTCCTCCTTTAAATCCCCTCACATCTCTGTCATCTCTAACTATAGTCTCTTCTCGTGATCAGAAAGAAGGAAATGGCTTTTAAGGAGGTCGTCATAAAGACGTGTAGTACTTGTACACATTTTGCCTTAAACTCTTGGATTTACCTCAGATCTAAGATTTAACTCTGTACATTTTAATCAAAGCAGAAGTTCCTTTTGAACTAAACAGACCATTGCAAAAGAAAATGGAGAAACAAACTGAAAACGCTAATAGAAACTGAGCGCTGCGCTCCTGACTTCTTGTACTTCTTTAGGAGTTTCTTCCTCAAAAGTTTTTTCACCTTGCGTCCGACGTAAACAGGGATGCCGATGACCATGGCAGGAACAGCGATGCCAGCGATGAGGGTGATGCCAACCGGCGCTCCGATCAGCGTTCCCAGCTGCCACAAAATCTTCTTCTTCCTGCTCCAAGGCTTCTTCCCCCAAAATGTACAGCCAGACGGGCTGTTGGAGGACGGAAATAAAAGGAAAGAGGATGAGATGAACAGTGAAGGTGGAAGGATTCAAACAGAAAACGTGGAAGGGCTGGTGGTTTGTAGTAACACAGACCCGATTGGGGCAGGAGAATCAGACATATTGGTACCTGAGATAGTGCAGGTCTGAGATCTCCTTCATGCACAGCCAGCAGAACTCACAGCCGCACACGGCGCAGGTCATGTGATTGCAGCTTCCATCATTCATCTTGATGATGTAGGCACCGCAACGCGGGCAGGGCTTGATGTCGTCCGCTGCGGGAAGAAGGAAGAACATACGACGATAAATATTTATGGTGTGGAAGCAGAAAGGCTTCGCGTGTCTTCATGAAAATATGTTTGACCCACTCAGGCAGAAAATGTTCACGTACTCATGATTTAAATTTGATCCATTATGTTCAGTCACGTTCACCAACTTGCTTCACTTCCTGACCGGTTGTCTGTTGTTATAGCAACAGGCGACCATATGAAAGTCGCTGTCACCTTGAGTAGCCTTTGGAATAGTGCTACAACTCACGTAACATGCATTTTAAGGCGTTTAATGTGGACACATGAATGATTTTATCTTAATCTTAGCTCAGTTGAGCAAAAAACATTTGAACCCCGTGACTGGCGCCTACAGACGGATGTTAGGGTGCAGCTGCGGCTGCAGTACAGCAGCAATATGCAGCTTAAATAGCTGCTACACTGGGGGGGGGTTGATGATGACTGGGGAGAATGAGGTTTGTGCATTTGCAGCAGTGAAACTCAATTGTGTGTGTGTGTGTGTGTGTGTGTGTGTGTGTGTGTGTGTGTGTGTGTGTGTGTGTGTGTGTGTGTGTGTGTGTGTGTGTGTGTGTGTGTGTGTGTGTGTGTGTGTGTGTGTGTGTGTGTGCGCGTGCGTGTGTGTGAACTCTCTGGCAGACTTCCCTCCATTAGCGGATTGACTTGTGGCAGGCCAGAACGAAAGATGCCAAGAAGATCATTTGACTGTTTGACTTCTGAACATTCTGCTCTTCTCAGAATATTTAGGTGTTTTTGAAGAGATGCTGACAGATCTGTGTGTGGTTGTTTTTTGTTTGTGCCCTGTGTATTCTGCTGATACGACACACTCACTCCCCTTTCCTCAGCTTTAATTCTTCCATTCTTTTTTCTGCTTCTCTAAAGCCTTCCCTCTCCCTATCTCTCTCTGTACATCTGTTGGTCTGCAGCTGACTGAGGACAGACAGATCTAACCGATGATATAAATGTTTGGCAGAGAGAGGCAGACTGAAAGAGGTGGATTATGGGGATCAGATTTTTAATTAAAATGGAATTAAAGACACATAGATATATGTGAAGGAATCATGTTTGACATCCTGGATGACTGCAGAGTGTTACACATGGTCATCACAAAAAGTTTTTAAAAAAACCTCAAAACCACAGCTACATGCAGACTCATCCAAACCTGTACAAAGGTAAAAACAAGACGACTATATGCACTGCTACGCTAACTACTGGTTGTGGCTACATATTTATAGGACATGACTCTCCTCAGGTCTAATACAATAAAAGGTCAAACTGCAGTGTTCCTTAATGGGATAAATATGAAATGGAGATGATTTTCATAAGCAGCTGCAATTTACTAAGCAGATAAAAAGAGAACATTTTATGCATAGAGTAGGGAAAGATTACACTATGACTGGAGTCATACAACCAGTTCAATGTGAAAATGAAATTTTAAATGAAATCCTTGAAAGCATCCTCAAAATGAGAAGACTGTTCACGCTGCAGGTCGACCACCATCTGTTGGTAATAATCTACAATGTCCACATGAAATAGGAGTAAATCCCACACCCACAGTTTAAGTTATTCTGTATTTAGCCTTCTGTGCGGATGAAGTGATAATAACTATAATCACCCTGTGAGACATTCAAGATGGCAACTTCAGGAGAAACTTTGTAAATGTTTAGATTAGATGCTGTGGTGACACTTTATGATGCCGTATGACAGATTCAGGCGCCGAGGAGACATGAGATAGAAATAGTGCCTCACGCCTGATCCAACACTGCAGGCGTCAAATTGTGGGGACCACAAAGACTCGCTCCAAAAGAAGAAACACGAGTGTGACCAAGTGCTCCGGCAAGAAAAAGAGGACGATGTGATGAAGATGCACAGAGACAGAGAGCTGTCAGGGGTGTAGGAACATATTTCACGTAAGAAGTCCTGGAGGAGACTTTCCCTTTAGGTCCACTGTGTGTGTGTGTGTGTGTGTGTGTGTGTGTGTGTGTGTGTGTGTGTGTGTGTGTGTGTGTGTGTGTGTGTGTGTGTGTGTGTGTGTGTGCGTGCGTGCGTGTGTGTGTGTGTCTGTACTGGTCCTCACCGGCCCCCTGCTCTTGCGTGTAGCTGGGTGAGTGATTGCTGTGGGTGTGCAGGGATTGCGCCCTCTGCTGGCGGGCCGAGTCACACGTCTGGTTGGGATGCCAGGCTTGTTTGCAGTGGTAGCAAAACTCAGCACCGCATCCTTCTCTGCGACACACCAGCCGGGGACAGCTGGCACAGCCCGACGCGATGACCGCAAACCTGAGAGGAAGACACAGAATATCAGTGAGTATTAGTCCTTCTGGTGTTGAAGTGGCACAGAGCTAAAGATTATGTGAACTCACTTTTTCCTACTTTAGCGTTACTTATTAAATAGATTTTCATCACTGAATAAAAGTCTGCATATCCCAATAAATAAAAAAGATTCACTTCATTATGAGGTTACCTGTCAGAAATGAGTTTGGAAAAACAGCTCTACATCGACTCCTGTTTCTAATAACTCTCTAATGTGACCACCAGTGGGCACATCACACATCATCAGCCGCTGCCTGTTGGCCAGTCGACTGATCGATAGTGTAATAGTGTCAATAGTGTCTCTTCCTGTAGTAACAGCAGTGAGCGAGGACAGGGAATGGGAAAGAGCAGTGATCACTGGGGCATGCTGGGTAAACACAGCGGCGATAAGAGATGTTCCGGTTTGGAAACAGCATTGAAAAGGTCAAAGCTGCAGGTCACTTGTGTGAAAGTTTAACTCACACTGACGTCAAAACACAGCAGTCTGTATAAGTAGTTATCGGTTATATTATAGAAATCAAATAGGAATTAAATAAAATAGGAATAAAATGAAGAAAGGAAATAGAAAAAAAAACAGTCATAAAAGAGGTTTCCTCCACAGAGATAAAAACCAAAAGAAGTAGCTTTCAGATTCATTGCAATTCCTCTTAAGTTCACATCTGAGAAAAAGTATATTTGAAAATAAAATTTAAAAAAAATTGAATTACAAAAGCACCTTTCAGTTCATGTGAGATGTGTCTTTAAAGATTCATGCCACCAGCAAAAATTCAACAAAATGTCCTGCGTGGGATGGAGCCCATCCCTCTAAATCCTGTTCCTGCCTCTACTTTGTTCATTATAGAAGATACTAATAGAAATGATAAAGCTAAAAAAGGCAATTTAAGAGTGGGTGAGAGGCTTAAATACGGCATGCCAATCACCAGAGAACTCACCAATGAAGTCACTTGTCTCCTGTCACCAAACATGATGGAGGAGTGACAACAAAAGTTGACTGGATTTTAACATTTCATGTATTTTTCCCATCCTGCCAAAGTGTATGAAAAGAGGAATGAGAATGGGGGGCACCACGTTAAGATCAATTTGTAGAGCGTGTATCTCGTGTCTCCTTTTCCACTGTCCTGTCAAAACAATGAAGACTGAAAACAAACCAAAAATATAACTTCAGAAACAAAAAGGTGAAAACAGGACAGATCTAATGGTGTCGGCAGACCTCCCACATGTCAGCTCTGATGTGTTCCCACCTCCTCCTCAAACATGGCGCTCTTTCCTGTCAGGATGGGCTCAGAGCGACGGCAAACAGGCGGTGAAACAAGCGTGAGTACGGCCAAATGCATCATGTCTGTGACGCTAAGATCAACCCAGGACATAAAAAATGCAACGAGATGTGGCAGGCAGTGGTGTGATCACGTCTCTGAGTTAACTGGAGTGATTGGCATGTCGGATGAAAAGAAAAAAAATAGAATTGGAGTTTTGTACCTCAGATTCCTCTGACTGTCCCTCAGGGACTGATTATTACAGCCCAGCCAGAAGAAGCCGGTTCGTCACACGACATTAGCAATATCAGAGGAGGCAGGACCACAAGATGAGACAAGAACTGGAATTCCTGCAGAATTTGGTCATAACTGCTGTGTCAAAGAAGAGATGATCGAACACACGCTGTTAAAGAAACCACAGCGATGATCATACATGTGCCAGCAGAGGAGGCCAACAAGACGAAGGGAGATCTCTGAGCGTCTCAGAACTCAAACCAAAATGAAGATGAGACTTCAGATCTCGTAAGGAGCTTGTTTCAGTTTGTCTAGTAGCAGACCATGAAAAGCACAAATATTTTATGGACGAAAAAAATTGTAGTAGTCCAAGTAGGTAACGTCTAGTTCTAGCCTGATTATTACTCCTGGGTGAACTGATCCTTTAAAATGTACAAAACCATTCATCAGTAGGTTAAAGAGGGAATACCACTAAGTCATTGTATATTTATTGATTAAATGACACGAGTATCTCTCCTGGGACTGCACCCCAGGAGAACGATGTCACACAGGAATCCAAACCGTGTGTTGACCGCACGGTGAGCAGTGGACGAGTTTTATGAGCGTTGACATGCCGTCTGTTGAGAGGAACACGTGTACACACACACTCCTGTGAGTCTTCAGCTCCACCAAGAGTCGCTCAGGAATCTTAGAACTGAAGTGACAGCGGCGTCACACACAGAAACATGAGACACACACTTTACACGTCAGAGGCGAGCGTTCAGAACAAAAGCGTACGCAGCACGCAGATTCCTGCAAGCGCTGATCTGTTTAATTAGTGCCAACTCCTCTTACCCCTGGCAATGTGCCCTCTCAACTGCATTGAGAGTTGCCATAGCAATTGACACACAAAGGGGACGGCCACCCTGAGTTGTCATTGGAAACTCAGGATTGACAATCACACAGGCTGAGACCTTATTGGCTCTGTTGGGGGGGGGGGTCGGGGGTGAGAAAAACGTTCAGGAGTATCAATCAAAAAAATAAAATTTCAATGCCACGCCTATTGATCTGGTCCAGGAATCAGAGACACCCATATCTAAGACAAATATATCACAATAAAATGCTTATGGAAGCGGGGTACATCCCAAATGAGACGCCAGCTCGTGGCAGAAAAATTAAAATTACCAAACAATTAGAATATTTACGAAAAAACACTTGAACTGAAGGAGGGACAGTGTGTCACATGTTCTGGTTAAAGCAACCTGCTGCTAAACTGAAATATATGGAATGATGTGCAGGAAATAATTTACAGGATTTCTCAACTCTTTCCTGCTCAGTATCAGTTCTGTAAAAGACAGACTTTTTATATTTTTAGTGTTGTAGAACAAATCATTAAAACACAGAATCTCCTAAAGCTTGTCTGCAGACAGGGGCCTGTTTTCACATAATGTTCCGACTCATTAGTTTTTAACTCCACCAGCTCCAGCTGTAAATGCTGCGCTACGTTTTGCAGCTTGTTGCTGACGGTGCCGTCTGCTGCGTGAGGCTGAGCAGGTGGAGCACAGACGGATTTAATACCTCCTGTCGCTGATGATGGATAAAACCGAACCAGCTTCAAATGCTAAATGTAGCATGATGAGCTAAAAGAAGGTGACCTGCTGTGTTGAAGGGGACGAACACAACCAGTCCTGAAGACATTTTAAGAGGTCAGCTGACACGTGGAGATATAATACAGGTAGAAATGAAAGTGGACTGGAGTATTTTCTAACTTATAAATACAACGATGGAACAGCACAGAGAGCCTTGTTTTAAGTCCCAAGGAAACGCCTGATCGAAACGAGTCTTTATTTTAACGGTTTAAAATCCACTCTGGAAAAACTTCACTGAATACCATTTAAGACGGTGGTCCCCAAACTTTTTTTCTCCACTGACCAGTTTAACGTTAAACAATATTTTCACGGACCGGCTTTTAATAAAAACAACAAAATAAAATTATATCAACAGCGTAAAAGCTGGCACTTTCTAAATATAATAATAAATGTGAATCCAATGTGTATGCAACGTTTCTAGCAACGTCATTGTCACATAACGCCGTTTGTCTTTATTTTGTTTTGCTAGATTGGGAGTTTTAATTTAGCGATAATGAAGGTGGTCATGTGACCGAGGCAAGCATCTTAACATGCATCAAGAGTGACTCAGACGATGTGGACGAGAGAATCCAGTTATTTTCCAAAACAAAACATTGTTCAGAATCAGATCAGAAATAAAACAGAAATAAAGTAAGTTCTGTATTCCGTCTCTGTGCAGCCCTGTACTAGTTGACCCACGGACCAGGATCATTGTTTCACCATATTGTACATTACTGTAAAGAAAGGACCATATATGATTACAGACCTTTATGTAACGTGTCCATTCTGAACTGGAGCTGTGTTTGTCTTTTACAGGTCAAATATTGTCCTAAAAGCTGATGACTGGATGTCTTTTGAAACAGATAATAGAACCAGGTCACACTTGCATAACTTTCTGTTCCAAACATACACACACACACACACACACACACACACACACACACACACACACACACACACACAGGCGTGAATTTTCTGTGAATTTTTTGACTTGGTGTGTGTGTGTGTGTGTGTGTGTGTGTGTGTGTGTGTGTGTGTGTGTGTGTGTGTGTGTGTGTGTGTGTGTGTGTGTGTGTGTGTGTGTGTGTGTGTGTGTGTGTGTGTGTGTGTGTGTCGTGTCCAGCCTGGGCTGGTTGTGGTGAATAATAATTCGGACTTGATCGTCTTTGGTGAGTCATAGTTGGCGTCAGACATCCTCATCCTGCTAAATGGAAAACAGTGATGCAGGTCATTACTCAGAATGTCACACTCCTAGTGATCACTTGTGTCCACATGGAGATAAAATTTAGATAAATTTAAATGTGTGTTGTGACCATAAATGGCATCTACAACATTTACCTCCATCACCCTAACATGCAATTATAAATAAATGTAGAAAACCTAACCTCTCAGGAAACTGCTGCTTCTGAATAAAGCTGGTGTTTCAACCAGGTTTTGGAAAGACTCTTATGTACAAACTTAGATGTTATGAAAAGTTGATTTTGAAAGGACTGCAATCCCATCAGAATGACAAATAAATACTAATATCTAGCATGTAAACAGGTCCACAATGAACTTTTTGAGTGGACTTGAAGATGAAAAAAAATCCACCGGCCAAAATAATAAATTGTCTTTCTGTGTTCCATATGCATTTATATCTACTGTATACCTTTCAATGACATAAAGTATTAAGATACAAAATTAAATTACAGTCCAGAACAAAGTTGAAGCAGAATTATTGTTAATATATTCACGACTGAGTATACAGTAATTAAGGAATTCCACTAGAATTCAACTCAACAGGAGATAAAGTGAGACGATGTAAAGCAGAAAAGGTTTGGGTCCCTGGAAACAACATCAGAGATCACTGATGCAGTTTTCCAATTTTAATCCATCAATCCATTTTCTCAGACACAAGACGACTGTATATATCTCATCTACAGTCGCTTCTTCCAGCTTTGTGGGTCATGTGCCTTTCCCGGCTGTCTAAGGGAGGCGTGGGGTACACCCTGGATGAAACGCCAGTTCATCTCAGGGCCACATGGAAGACTAACAACCATTCATGCACCCTCTCATAACTACAGACAATTTTTGAGTGACTAAATCACCTAAAATTCATGTTTTTGGCGGTGGGAGGAAGACAGCGAATCATACAGAACCCACGCAGACGCAAACATACAAACTCCACCCAGAAAGGAATTGAACCCAGAACCTTCTTGCTGTGAGGCAACCGCACTCCCCAATGTGCTGCGCCCAGTTTAATTCAAACTGATCAAATATGTAAACTGTCTAAACCTTATTTTTATTGTTGTCATTGAAAATTATCTTGTGTCGACTAAATTTCGCACCGTATTTACCATTGACGTTTGGAGGGTGTTAACTTTGGACCCAGAACGTAAACGTTCATAATTGTTTAAAGAAAACTAAAAATATGTCCTGACGCCTTACAGGTTCATAAAGAAAAAAAACAACATTTCATTTTGAGCATTCAAGCGTCCTCTTGCGGGACTCGTTCACGCTGAACGCTACATTAGCACCCACCATGCTGATGACCCTTATAGCATCACTATGGTAACACAACAGCAACACAAATACATTGACTGATTAATTACAATCAGGCAGTGCAAATTCCAACCCATGAAATAATTAGGTGTATTACTCCTAACAAACGATATGAATAACAATGTCAATAAAGGTTAATTTGACTTAATTATAACCTCATTTTGAAGTGTTGTTTAGCCATGTTTAAAAATTGTCAGCTCAATTTTTAGTGTTCTTCAGACCTGCTGTACTTTAACCATGTATAAGCAAAGGCTTCACAAAACATATCATGGTGGCAGGGTTAGAAGGGTTAGCAGGGTTTTTCTGGACAAAACAACCGAGTCATCAAGGAACCAAGAACTACGGATAGATCCTATCTCCACACAAATAAAAAATATTGGTAGAATATTTGATTATTTTGATCTTATGTCAACTGTTAAAATGTTTTGTTGTCTTGTAATTAAAATATTTCTAAAAGTTTATTTCATGTTGTGCTTCAACCCCCAACAGCTAGGTGGCGGTGTTGTGATCTATCTTCAGACATCTGACAGTGATTTCAGCACACAGTATAACGAACAGCATGCTTCTAAAACACTAAATAGTGGAATAATTATCAGATCATTTTGTCAGCTGAATCTGAGATGTTATCCATGTTAGAACTCGAGTGTCTTCATAGCTTCTTGGTTGTTACCAGAAAATCAGAACATCTCCTTCTGCTTCAGAAACATAGATAATAAATTAGAAACCCGCCACGATACCAAACTCGTGTGATCATCAGATAACTACAATGAGTCATTAAAGGTCAGGATCTAGAGGGTTTTTTTCTACTTCCCCATTTTAGACAAAATATTTTTCTACAGTTCTGTTGGAATTTCCTGACAGTGTGCCAGAATTCAGAAAACATGATGTGGAGCTTTCTTTACACACTGTGTGGGAGGACGACATAGTCCTGGAGAAACAGAAACCACACAGATCCCGTGGTCTTCCCCTGTGATCAAACCGGTGTGAACACACAAAACCCCACCCACAGAGTATTGGATATGTGCGTTCTTCCTTCCCCCTCAAAAACACACAGCAACACAAACACAATGAATCACCTTCTACCGCATTATAAAGAAACCAAACCTCTTAATTGTTCCAGATACCTAAAGGAGAGCTGCTCTCCCTCCATCCGACCTTCCTCCGACCACTGGACGAGTCTCACAGCTCACTTACAGACGCTCTCCTCCACTTTCAAACACAACTTACTCCTCCCGCCTTCTCCCCTCTCTCTAAAAGAGTAGGTCAAGCTGGATCATGTTTCATTCATGTGGATTCAACAGCAAAGCTGTTCATTTGAAATCAACTAAATCAGCGAGATTTATCCACACAATTATCCACACAGCAATCAACCCAGAGATTTGATGACTCAAAGAGTAAGAAAACGCTCTGATAATAATGACCCTCCTCTACATCAGCTCAGACTTAAAGCTGTGACATCGTACAATTGGATCATTATGAACACTAAATTAGTTTATTCATAAAGGCTGTCACAGATAGGTCTAAAGGAAGAAACTCCTACCCAGGAATCTGATCTGGCCTTTAATCTTAAATCTGTCATAAATCAGTATTTTGTCTCTTATTGTGTTTTACTTGCTGCTCTTTCCCCTACTTGTTTATTTGAATTGCACTTAGTGAATTCCCCGAATAGAGCTGATACCTGTACTGGCACACGCTTCTGAGCAAATGCGACGAAAGTGCTCTAAAGGACATTTGTGTTTGTGAACGTAATATCTGATCAGATAACACGATAACACCCAAACAGGAAGCTGGCAACAAACTAAGCTGAAACTGGTTCGGGGCAGCTCAGAGGAGCGTTTTAAAGATCAAGCGCCAGACACAACAAAGTTCAGTCACACCGATGAGCAGAATGTCCTCAACATACTAACACATCACACACGCCACTAAAATAAGAGCTAAGTTAGTTAACAGAAGGTCAGTTTCTTTAATATAAAAAAATAAACAAACTTGTAGCTCATCCTGCTTTCAGCCCCTCTTAACTGGGGGAATCGTCTCGTTTTGGGATGTTGGTCATTACATGAAGAGATTTGAAGATATTAATTACTAATCAATCAGTCCAAAAATAATAGCTGTGTTCCTTCAGTGGAGGGAGACAAGAAACCATTTAGAGACACAACATTAGCTTGGATGCAGGGAACAGCGGGGTAACGGGGCAGGTCTGAATCGAGTCCAGATGAGCCATCCCTGGATGAAATCACAAACTAACACCAAACATCATGATGACATCAGTGATGCTGGAGCTGTAAATACCACAGACAGTTTCTTACCCACAATCAGGCGCCGGGCACCATCGGCAGTCTGGATCGGAGGCGAGGCACCTCCGCAGCAGGAACTCCTCGTATTTCTCCAGCAGGGCCGTGTCATCCAAGATGTCTGCCACCTGTTGGGGGGCCAGTCTCTCTGCGCACTCGGGGCAGCTCAGCTGGACTCGGCTCTCCGTGATTTCGATGCGGAGGTACTGGCGCAGGCAGCAGAGGCAGGAGCGGTGGCTGCACCCCAGCAGCTCGGGGAGCTGGTCGGCGGGCTGGCGCACCAGGCACAGGGGGCACTCCAGGAGGGCGGCCTCCCCAGAGGAGGGCACTCCACCCAGGGACGGCTGGCTGGAGGAGAGTGGTTTTGATGGTGTGCTGGAGACAGCATCCTGGGGGGTGGCGGCTGTTGCTATGGGTGTAGCAGAGGCTGCTGTGGACGCTGCGCTCAAGGCAGAGGGGACAAGCTGCTGCTGAGCGTGGTGATGATGGGGCACAGGGGTGGCCCCTCCAGGTTTGGGGCCTCGAGTTCCCCGAGAGCCCCGTTTGCTGTGAAACAGGCTGTGGAATGAGATGCGGCCCTGGCGTTTGCCCGCCGCACGGCACTTAGGGTTGGGAACGCCGCTCACCGAAGAGTGTGGTGACTCTGAGTCCTTCTCTGATCCCATTGTCCCAAAACAGACACACAGGTCAGCTGCTGTCTCAATATACACTACTGTATCACAGAGGGACAGGAAGCTACACTGACACTCACTCGCAAATTTGTCACACACAAGAAAGGAGGATGTGAACCTTGAGAAACTAGAATGCAATTAAGATTGAAGTTCCTCTTCAGGAAAGTTGAGTGAGTCGTCTCCTGTTCTTTGTTATATGTGAAACCAGACAAAGACAGACTGAAAATGAAAGTCAGAAGTAAAAAAAGAATCCCTTTGGACTCCCAGGGGGTTCTTTGAAAGTCAGCAGTCACCAGCTTCAAAGAAAACCTTTCATCTATGTAGATGTTGACCTCAGATATTACTATGAGTCTGGATGTAGAACAACAAAAATTATTAGTGGATCGAATAATCGACTCAATCTAAAAATCCAGGGCAAAAAAATTCTCCACTGGGGGCTCAGTCTGTCCGAATTTGATCCCGTTCGGCTGCAGTCAGAGGTTTCTTTGTCTTTTTTTCCTCTCGGTCCTGTTGAATGCCGGGCTCTCTGAATGGTGTTTTCTGTCAGGAAGAAGAGAGCAGGAAGTTAGCACAAAAAGCATGCTCAGTACAACACACCTCTCCTCCTCTCTGCTCTGTCCTTCTCTGCTTTGCTCTTCTTCAACCTGAACATTAACTCTTGCCACCCGTTCTGCTCGTTGGAACGGATTCATACGCCGAACCAACGGTTCGAGGTGAAAACACCAACAAACGTCACCGGGAGAGAGACGCGTTCCAGCACCACTTAGACGCATGACATCATCGCCTCATCTGACCAATCGTGTGTTCATGTGAACCCAGTCTCTCTCCATCACGCTGAGCACTGCGGGCTCTTCCTCCACTTAACACTGCGCTGCTAGTGCCGTTGCCATGGTGATGCTCACCGTGAGCGAGGCAAACAGCAACCCACCGCTTCGCTCTGACACTCGCGCGTGCGCGCACACACACACACAGACACACAGACACACACACACATACTTGGGTTCATCATACTCACACACAAGCACACACTCATACATATATTCTTGCATATAGAGAAACAGACACATTTCCAATGCATTCACAATACTGACAAACATAACATAAAAAGGCACGTTTACACACACACACACACACACACACACACACACACACACACACACACAAAGACGTGCAATAAGACGTGCGCACACCTGTGGATGACAACAGCAGCCACTGACACAAACACTTCACATGAACATGCATAAGGGATGATTACCATCACCACAGGGTGATGAGTTCACCCGTCAGCAGGAAGACACTAAAACTATAAAACCTGGCAAGAGATTTGTTCTAGACTGGATCCCAAGATACTCATCGTTCTCTTTCATTTCTACAGGAATATTGGATGGAATATTACATTTGAAATGTAATTATTAATTACCATTACTTCACACTGAAAAATGGTGAAAAACCCAAACCGTTACTGTCAACATCTGGTCTGGATACATCACTTACACCTCATGTCTGTCTCCATTTTAACCTGGTTTCTGTTTACCACTTTAAAGGGACTTCCTGGTTTAGCCTCTGTTAACACATCAGAGCTCTGACTGGCCCCTTATTTTTGTGTTTATGTTGACTGCGCTGTTGTTGTGTGTTGTTGCATGCTTTGCTTGCATGAGGATTTTTGTCCTGATTGATGTAAGCTGCTTTGCAACCTGTGTTTAGAGACATTGTCTCAATAAAGTTAGAATCCACTAACCTACTGTACCTTTGTCAACAGGACTAAGAAGAATTGTATCTAACTCAAGAACTGTCAACAGATTTTAACACATTTTTGTGAAAAGGTTTTTCAGACTATATACGATAGACTGTATGTATGCGAGAGTGAAATGTTGTTGGGGAGAGTGTGAGACGTGTACACACTGATACCTAATAATCAGTTGGATGTTTCATGTTCTTGTTGTGTGTTTTCAATTCTTCTTAACGGGTTGACAATATGTCAAAATGTGCTGCGCTGATGAAATAGAATGGAGAAATGTCAACTGCGTTTCCTCCAATAAATCAATAGTGAACTTCATTTAAGACGAGAGTCGAGAAGCACAAACTCCCCCAGGAGTGACCCGTCTTCAGTGTTTGTCTCAGCAAAGGTCTGAGTCAGTGTCCACTTGTCCGATTATGGTTGCTGGTCTACAAGCCACACACACACACGCACACACAAACACACACACAAACTTTTTCAGTGTTAGTTTTCATTCATTTCTAACAAATTTAGAATGAACTAAACGCTAAATAAACAACATACATGGAATTAAAACATATTTAATGCAAAGTAAACTTGATGACTTTTAATTAACTTAAAATTTTGACGATAGGTTCAGTCAGGTTTTTTGTTAACAAACTTGCTAAGGTTGTTTGATTTTCTTGTTCTTGAAAAATACGTTGCAAAATTGAGTAAAACATGAGACAACTTTTGATGACAACAATAAAATTAAGATTTAGACGATTCACAGAATCGATGAGTTTGAATTAAAATGGGTGTGACCAGTGGACGACTGGCATCGTGAGATGAGCTGACCAATCAGAGCAGGCTGAGGAAGAGGAGCACTGACCTGAGGTCCATAGCGAGCTCCTCAGGAGCATTTCTTCTTTATACCGTATCGACATGTGTACACAACCCCTCACGGTTGCCACGACAACCACTACACACCATGTTTTCAGGTTCAAACTGGGACTTCACTGAAATGTGTGTTAGAGTATAAAAAGCCAACAGCTACTAAATATAATCTCCAATTGGCTGAGTTTTAATGGTCCTCTCCTCAACTGCACCCGGTACACCCAGACACACACACACACACACCCAAACACACACACACACCCAAACACACACACACACACACACACACACACACACACACACACACACACACACACACACACACACACACACACACACACACACACACACACACACACACACACACACACACACACACACACACACACACACACACACACACAATTTGCAGATGGCCCTCTTTGTGTTTGTGACTTAGCTCTGTGTGCTCAATGCTTTTTGACATAAGACTTTCGATCCAGACACAGAACTGACTAGTGTGTGTGTGTGTGTGTGTGTGTGTGTGTGTGTGTGTGTGTGTGTGTGTGTGTTGTTAGGTTCATCCTCCTCCAGGACGGGCGTTGGCCCAGTGATCAGTGCCCCAGGCATCCAGGGAAGGAGACAAGCAACAGGATGTTGATGCTGATCCAGAAGATGCTACGGATCCTGGTGGAGGTACCGGCCCCTGAGGGCCCTCCAGTATTCACACCCTTGATTCTTTTGCTTTGACAAGTCATCCTCTGCTGTCATGAAGGTTAATGCACTTTGTTTCAGAATGAAAGTGGGTGCTGAACTTTATTGATTACTGTATGCATTTATTGAGCTTGGTATCACATTTGTAAGAAGCTCCTAGCATATATGATATTAATCAGACTCCATCTACGAGATTCTGCTTTCATTTCATTTCATTCTGCGTACATTTGATCGTTGCCAGCAGGCTTACATAAAAATTACAGGAGGTGTTCCATTCCACTTTGTGGAAGGACGATGCATGGGTGAGTGAAGAACCCATTACATTTTGATACGAATCCAAATGAAGGGGTTGGACCAGGAATTCTTTCTATGTTCTACAGCGAGACAGAGCATTTTACATTTACAGTACCTAATTAATCCTAAGAAATCCTAAGAAATCAGTTGATTTCTGCCAAAAACTTCTGGAAGGTTGGGACGTGGGTCAGGAAGCATGAACAGACATTTAGACTGTTTGGGCTTCCTGGTGGTTTAGTCTTTAACCATATAATTACTAAATATAATGACTAGAGGGGTAGAGAAAGAGTTCCAACCTTCTCTTGATTCAATCAAGGCCCACCTAAGTCAGTCTCACTGACCCGTAACCATAATTATCAGGACGCACTAGAGTGTCGGAAAGCATATTTAAATGTGATGGATCTAGATTTTTATTTTCATCCACTTCAATCTGCACATCGATGGAAACCAATCCCTTAACTATTCCTGATTTTTAATCAAGATTCATTCATTATGCCCTGGAAAACTGACGACAACCCAATAATGAGAAACAGAAACGAAAGTTCTTGCCCTCCTGCGGGGTTTCACAAAAATTTCACAAAAAACAAGTTTCTGCCTGATCCTGCTGTAAGTCGAAGCAAACAAACAACAAACCGATCATCACGCAGAAAAGAGAGAAATGGATATGTGTGTGTGTGTGTGTGTGTGTGTGTGTGTGTGTGTGTGTGTGTGTGTGTGTGTGTGTGTGTGTGTGTGTGTGTGTGTGTGTGTGTGTGTGTGTGTGTGATATGAGCATGCCGCTATTTGGCAGATAGATGTGAACAGCATGAGACCGTCACAATCTGGACTCCATTTATTATCAACACTCTCACACACTTGTCCTCCTACTCCACTGCTGCTCAATTCAGTCACACACACACACACACACACACACACACACACACACACACACACACACACACACACACACACACACACACACACACACACACACACGCACACACACACACACAAACTGTATTCCAGACATGATTTTCTCTCATGTTTTATGAATCTGATTAAGAGGTGAACCGTGGGGCATAATGAAAGGATTTATTTATGTTATTTATTTATAGAGAACTGATGCTGACGACTTTGTGTGTTTGCAAACTGACCCTTCACACAGCTTCGACTGTGACTCCCACCACACGCAGATAATCATGTTTTACAGCCGTGCTGCTCCGAACACAGAAGGCCTCTGGTGGTTTTTATTCTTAAAACCCGTCTCAGGATCGTAATTACCTGAAATGAAGTTTATGTAAAAAAAAACACGAATCAGCAGCACTCTGTGTTCTCAGGACGGAAACACACACAGTGTGAGGAGGATTTCCCTGATTCTGTGACGTTCTGTACCCTCCTAACGTTAATGTTACCGCCTCCGCCAGGAAGGTTACGGCTTTCATCGGCGTGTCTGTTGAATGTCAACAAAATGTCTCATCATGTTTGGAGAAACATTTCTGCGTCAACACTTTGTGTTAACATGATTATAAACATTATGCAAATATCACTTTGTGATGTTTGCATAATGTTTGCAGTTCCCACGTCTTCATAATTCTCACATTTCGTCTGTCTTATTTGATGTTTTAGTTACTTGTCTTCCTTTCTTTCATGACTTGGTAAATAAAAAAAACGTAAATCTCAGTCCTCCATCGTCTGTTTCTTATATCAGATCAGCAACATGTGGAATTAAAAGGTACGCTGAAATAAAATAACTTCGATCTACATGCAGGTATGCAGCTTCAACTTCATTTTGTTTCAGCTTTGTTAAGATCGGAATTAATGTTGTTATTATTAACATTTATGAAAAAAAAAATGCACCAAACGTGTGAGTTTATCTTGTCATCTACGTTCTTAAAGAGTTCCTTTGTTCATTTTATTTCAGTTTTGCTGAAAAATATGGAGAAAGAATCTCATAAATGATGGTGTGGAGCTGGATAGAGAGCAGAACAGTATTTTCCGCACTATAGGTCGCATTGGACTATAAGGCGCACCTTCAATGAACGACTCATATGTAAGGCGCACTGGATTATAAGGCGCATCTTCAATGAATGGTCTATTTTCAAACTTCCATTGCATATATATTATGAGGTGCATTTTCAGTGTTAAAAAATTAAAGGCTTTTAGGTGCGCCTTTTAGCGCTGAAAATACTGTACTTGATGTTTCTATACCACAGGTGAGCTGAGCAGACGTGGGTCCGTCTGGCCTTGGCTGAGGTGTACAATGTATTAAGTCTAAATGGACTGATAGACATAAGCTGCAGGAAATTTTCAGCAGATCAACCCTTTTAATGGCCCAGTAACTTTAGGATGAATTTTGAATCTTAATCTTACTTCAGTAAGTTCTAAAAAAACCCCAAAATCTTTAGTATGTTGTTTTCAGTCTAAAGATTTGTGTTTGGTGGAGACGTAAACGCTGCTGCCTCTGAACACACCAGCTGAGCTTTCAATCTTGTGTCTTTGTTGGATCTTTAAAAGTAGCATAATGGAACTGCGCAGGCCAGTTTAAGGTTCTTAATGGGTTTCCCCCGAAACCAGACAGAGAGAGAAACAAAGAGAGAGAGGTGTGTTCTCCCGTTCCTCTGCTGAGACATATTGTTCTGTATTTAAGAATGATGCCTCAGCACTTAGAGATCCTGGAGTCTCTCCCTTCAGGGCCGACTAACAAGCTGCAACTGGCAACGCACACGGTGGAACACAATGAAGGATGATTGTAAAGTTCACCATTTGTTCTGACAGTTGCTTCTATTTTTTTATATACGTATATAACAATTATAGCAGGCTCAGCAGTGAACAGCAACGTGCGTGACACCTGAATGAAACAGAGCCACAGACTCCATTCTTTTCAGCTTTTATGTACCAATAAACTGTAAACTGAGTGAACAAACAAACAACATAGACAGAAACAGAAAGGATTGTTTGATTAATGGACTGATTATAGCAATAGTTCATCTTTTCAGCCATTTTTTTGGTCAAAATGCGGCATGTATAGTTTCAAAGGTAGGGATTTGATGTTTTCTTTTATTTTACCTCACTGTAAATAGACTTTTGGGCAAAACAACCAACTTGAGGGTGCTTATTTTCCTTTTAACACCTTGACATCAGATAAAAATCAGTCTGAACTGTATGTTTGAGGTACATTTTCAGGATAGCGTCCCAAACATAGAAAAACATTTTAACGACATGTTTAAGTACTAGACAGCATCAATCCTCTTCCTCCTCCTCTACCTGTCCACTCTTGAACAATGTGGTAGAAATTACTTCAACCTCATCAAACATTTCTTACAGTAAAGGAAGTGTTTCTGTAAATAAGGACAGACCTCCACCAAAGACACATCAAAACACAAGTATCAGGAAATAGCTTCCAGACTGTGGCACAAAAAAATGAATGTTGTGTAAACATCTAAAGACAAAATGGAATTATTTAGAGAGAAAACCAGGGTCCCCCAAAAAACAGTAGCTCACATTATATTAACTGAAAATCCTAAAAATTTTAAATCAGAAAAGTGATGTGCTGCTATATGTTTAGTGCACAAGCGTGAAGTAAAAAGTACGAGTATATCAAAATTAAGAGTAGTTGACAGCAGTTGTTGAGGCTGTATTTGTAGTAATGATTATTTTCTAATGATACAGTATTATCATCAAAACCATCTTCACTCCAGGACTGAAATAAGCCTTCCCAGTGTGTGTCGATTCAGCCTCAGCACTAGGTAAAGGTAAATAAATGTTAAATGTCTGTCGTTAAAACGAGGCCTGCGTCTTCATGGCTGATGAAAGGTGCAGAGTCAAGTTATTATGGGAGTTTTATTGCTACACATGCGCTTAAACGACAGCAGTAAAGTCATCATTGTTCAGTTGTCATGGAACCTCCCATCTCTGAGGTACGTACAGAACACACACTTCGTCTTCTCATTATTAGTGGCTAATTGTCCTTTTTGAAGAAGGTAGGTCAGGAAAATGCCTCCAATTCTTATCTCTACATCTTCATGAGAACATTTGGTCCTTGGAGAGGAAAAATACAGAAACACACACACACACACAAACACACACGCAATCAAGGCCAATTAAAGTGAGCATAAGATCCTGCTGGGTCATGCAGATTATCTGGACTATTTAATGACATTATATTTAGATGTTAGTACAGAAAGAACCACACAGGAACCTCCTGCTTCTTCACTGAATCATGATGTACAGCATAACTTCACTCCTGCTACACAACCGCTTCCATCACTTCGCCGCTAATTAGGAACCTCTTGTTAGTTAATAATGCAGAAAGGCCACACACTCCTAGGTTGCACACACCAGCATTTCCACCGACACCTAAGGCACATTCGGCTCTGCAGTACTACAATACTGCTACTATAGCCAGTCTTGTGAATCTCTGCTGTCTGATAATGCCAGAATGGATAAATAAAATCATGTTTCTTCAGAGTTTGGCATGTTAGAATATAACATTTGCTAACGTTCAATTAAGACCAAAATGGTGCATTGCCATGAGAATGGTACAATTGAATCTGGCCTCATGTACATTTACAACGGACACTTAAGCCTCCGCTGGAGCAGCTCCCAGCCTTTCTGAAAAAGAGAGACATTTGGAAACTGGGCTTTTTACAAGTTCCCAGTAGAGTACAATAAATAGCTCCAATTCACCCTGAACGCCTCCTGCTCCACCGTCCATACTTTGTAGAACTGCACACATATTGAAACCAAAACCAACACACAAGAATTCCCCTTCAGAACTCAAGTTAATGTCGTTACTGACATTCCAAAGATGAGCACATATGAGGTAGGACAGTAGGACAGACTGGACACACAACAAAGTTTAACTTCATCCTCTGGAGCAAATGAAATGTAATGACTCAGTTTCATGGTCTGTATCGGCTTCCATCGGAGGGAGTCTTAGTTTCTGTAATAATATCGATTTTACTGTGCAGACACTTAAAATGTCACATATTATGCAATTAAACAATGTGTAACCCTCTTTAAATCATCTCTAACAATAGTGTTAAAAAGGAATGTTAATTAAATCATTCCAAAAACACCACATTAGTGACAATGAGGTCACCAGACAGTCTGAAACGGCTTTGATTTCATTTAACTCAGACGTCCTGTCATTCTTCATCAATCCTCTGGCTCTTTCATAAAAATAGTATACAGGATCAGCTCAAAGGCCAGAGGAAGATGAAGAAGACAAATACTCTACACCAAAACTGAAGCCATTAGAGCTTCATTGATGATTTTGAGAAAATTAACACCCCCTGCAATTTGGATGAAACTAAAGCAGAAAAAGGAATTAAATCACAGCCTTCTGTTGAAGTTGTAGTCACACAGAACACCAAGAACTTATTGCTGACTGTCAATAATTAGACGAAAATGCTTGTGAAGAGCAGAGCCACCCACATGGAGAGCTGTAGAGATGTTGTTAGCAGAGCGACTGGTTTCTGATATGTACTTGTGTGGGCGAGATGCTGGAGTAATATCACAGATAATAGAAGCATTTCTGCATTCTGTGAAAGAAACACACTGAAAAACAGACGTGACGGCCTGCTCATCCTAAAGATGCAGCTCACACACACTAGATCTGTGTGTGTGTGTGCGTGTGTGTGTGTGTGCGTGTGCGTGTGTGTTCCCTTCTCTAGAAAGCCATCCGGTCATCTGATAAAATGAGCCACATTCTCAAACCTGTGCTTCATTGACTCATCAGTACCAACTTACTCTGAGCATTATAAAATAAGCTATAAATAAAATACATTCAAAATAAAATAAACATTTACAATGTGTTCCTGGCTAACTCCTGTATTGCCACCAACCTGTGGTGTAAACTAGAGTGTAAGAGTTTTGGGGTTTTTTTATTTCTAGCTCCATTGATTGACAAAGACTAAAACATACAGTGTGTGTTACTTTTACTGTGATGCTGTTTAGCAGTGGTGGGTGATGTTTGGAATTTTTGGTTGACAACACAATACCAGCGTTGTCAACCTGATAATTCCTCTCTGTCATTCTTTGTTGCCCCAGCGGGTCAGTGAAGTATCAGCACTGTCAGTCTGGTTGTTCACTCCATACAAAACCTGTGCTAGTTCCTGCTGTTTGTAATTCTATAAAATATTTTTTGATGGTAATCAAAGAAATACTTAGACAGCCACAACAATCACCATTTGCATATACACATTAGTTATTCTCATGTTTCCCTGACAATCATAATGAGCAATGAGTCAGCAATGCCTCATTGCACTTTTTTTTTTTTTTGGTTTTCTTCCCAGCAGCCTTGTTTTCATGTGGAAAAAGCTCCAAACAAGGGAACGGTGCAGCGAGCAGCCAGCTGGTGACCATAGTGGAGCACCACACACATTTACCTCAGAGGGCCAAAAGGGAGTCAGAACCATAAACAATGTTCCAGTGTGGGGTGATGCTGACGGTGCAATTATGGTGCGATAGTTTCACTGAACACAGTGAGCTAACATTTGGGTGGAGGCTACATTTGCAGCAAGTCTGCAGCCCAACGCCGTTAAAGAAATTCGGCAGTTCCTGGGACTGGAGAGCTCTCATTGGCTGCTCCTTCCTGGTGTTGGGGACTTGACCAGACCCCAGACCCACCTGACCTGAAGCAGGTGCTTGAGATCTGGTCCGGGGGCCGGAGCCATCCCAGCTGGTGGTTGAGTGGATGAACCAGGCTCTCTGCGGGGAACAGCTCCCACACGTCTTCCTGCAGGGCGACGCATCGAACGGCAGGATGGAGGACATTTGGTTTGATGGGAGAGGTGCTCTGGTGCTTAATTCTAATGGGGTGTTGATCAAAGCCCATCAAAGACATCTGATGATTAAAACCACCGGGTGATGTCTCCAGTTACAGAGAACACATGCTGTAATGTCACGTGAACACTTTCATGTTTCACGTTTAACAAAATGATACTCAGCGGGCAGCAGTAGAGATGTTCGTCCGATTATTCCCAAGCCCAAGATCGGCGGTCCAATTCCCGCTCCCGCTCCCGCCCAGCCACCCAGAGTGTGAGCTGACAGTGGGAGGTGTCAGCTCACCTCCGGAGCACTGCCAAGGCACCCTTGAGCAAGGCGCCGTCCCCCTTTACAAGTTGCTCATTTGGGGCGAACCATGTAGGAGCTGCCCACCACTCTACCTCCCACTGTATAACTACAGGTATTACAGGGGCCTGTACATACTAATATACGTATATATGCAGGTGTTTGTTTGATAAAATACTAGAGTGCGCTCTCTTAATTTCCCTTCAGGGATCACAATAGTATACAAAATAAAAACAAATATACTACATACAGTTTGGTCGATACATCTAAAAGTTTTAAGGTTTGAATCCCAGCCATCATAAAGGGATTAATGAGTAAAAACATATTCCCAATAAATGCTTCAGTATCAATGGATACCAACATTCCCAACATGACCAGTCTTAACCAGTACTTTATTTGCCAATAGTTAACCAGATGTACAACAACCAGATATTGAAACCCACCAGCTTATCTAAAATAGAAATAAATGCAGTGGAAGGCACAAACACACACACATAGACACACACGCACGCACACACAAACATGCACACGCACATGCACACACATACACGAGGTGAGCTGCAGTACCAGGAGTGAAGTGAATGAGTCGAGTCAGATTTCAGAGAGGAAACACAGCACAGTGAACGGACAGAGACTGAAGGTGCGACAGCTGAGCATGTAATTCCCAGCTATTATCTGTATCCCCGACCACGTAACAGCACGGGAACCCGAACCCCCTCTGGATGAGGTAATGGTCCAACATGAAAGAGTTACGGATCCTTACAAGCACAAAAAAGTCAGTTTGACCTCTTATCCATAAAAAAGCCCGTACGTTCCACTCAGTGCACAGCTTTGTGTGTATTGTACGTAATTCTATACAGTTTTATTAGTATATCTCAAGGCATTTTCCAGGTAGAGCAGGGAAAGACCTGCTCTTATAGAACCCAACTTGTCACACATGAACAAACACTGCCGACAGAGGCAAAGAAAAACTTCCTTTTAACAGGAAGAAACCTGAGAGAGAGAGAGAGAGAGAGAGAGAGAGAGAGAGAGAGAGAGAGAGAGAGAGAGAGAGAGAGAGAGCTCTTCTAAGTTGTATGTTTTAGCACATATTTCCTCTTAGTTGTATATTTCTTAGTCTATTAGCTTTAATTAAAACATTTTTCTTGTTATTTTTCTTCTGATCCTGATCTAGATACATAATAATAATGACATGGATACTACAAAAAAAATTTTAATAACATATTTCAAATATTATCTACAGATCCCACTAACATTTAAACTCACCTTGATCAACTCTTAATGTATGTGTCCGTCGCTTTGAGTTTGATCATTGAACGGTTTCTCTGTTCACTTATTATAGGTATTTATTATTTTGACACATTTTTCTTGTGAGATCATATTACACTTCGAGCTGATTAACTGACAAACTGGGTTTTTTATCTGGTTTTGAAAATCCATGTCTGTAACTGTCTAATAACAGCATGATTTAGTTTTCAATTAAAACTCCAGCAGACAGGAGAGAAATAAAAGCCTAGATCCTCTTCCAGACTTGCCTCAAATCCAAAAACTCTCCCTTGAGCCCAAGACATCCGTCCACATCAAAGGACAAGCGAACATGGGCAGTCTCTGGTAACGGTACTAATCTGTGTTCTATCAGCATAAATATGACCACATCATGAAGATCTCAGGCCGGCCTGTGGTAAACGGCCATCTTTGATCATAAATATGTGACAGCATGGTTCCTAATACTGCACTGTATGGAAATAAAGCTGTGGTTAATACTAGATAGTTACTTTACTCATGCCAGCTCATCATCTGAGACCTTTAAATCACATCAGACCCAGTAGATTGTGTCCATCTCAGTACCAGCTGGACCTATTCCACTGCGTCAGGAGGCTTCAGGCTGACTCAGGTGAGGTTAGTCATTGCTAAAGCATTTTATTTCTTTTCAAAGAGCCAGACGCTTCTACTTTTCTTTGCACTGCCCATTTCAACCAGAAACAAATGTGAATAATGATTTACTATTGATATTTGCAACAGTTCTGCTTTCTAATCAGGTGAAAACTCAAAAAAGTCTGAACAAATCCGACTTTTCTGACTTTCTCATGAATATCTTTACCACAATGGAGTCTGTTCTACTGAGAAGATACTCAATCAAGCTGTCAAAGATGTAATACAACCTCATCATTTGTGCTGAGTGACCTGTGACGCAATGATTATATTTCCAACATCAAACCTTTTCTTAAATTGCCTCTCCAACAAGATAACGAAGCCTTTATGATGCTGAGAAAATGTCACCACACATTTTCCATCCTGATTATAAAACCTGCTAAAACAAATAAATGCCTGTTCATGATGCTCCATGCCTACAGAAGAGCTCCTCTTTGGGTTATTTTATCAGAGCATCTCTTCTGAGATCCCGTGTCTTGTTTATCCAGGCCTGTTGCTCAAATTCATATTGAAGTGGAGTTTCTATCCTCACAGGGAAATACAGCAGATCTTCAGCTCAGCAGTGAACAGGGAGTGGCTGAGCAGACAGGAATGTTTCAAGGGAAGGCTAGGGAAGGATTCTGATCAAGACTAGTTTAGACTGTCCACACTGTGGTTGACAACATACTGCCTTCATAATGTGATTATTTATACATAATCAGCAGCATCCAGTCTGAACACTAATTTCTATCCTCCATCCAGTTCCTATTTCAGGTCGCGTCTTTAAATATTTAATAGTACATTTATTCTAAGTTGGCCTTCCTGACTGGCAGACACACAAACGTAGCTGTCATTCCCATAAACAATCAGACACAGTGATGTTGGGCTCATGGTGGTCAAGCGGAGCTGTTAATTCCATGTCATCTCAGACACTCACCAGGTCAGGACCGGATTTCCTCGGCAGGAGACGCTGATTCGGCCGCTCCTCGGACTCCTGTCTGCCTGGAAACGCTCCTCCAGTCCCGCGGCCGCCTCTCCCGTCGGGCTCGGGGGGTTCTCGGTAGCTAACGACGGCCTGAAACGTTCCTGCACTCCGGAGCACAACGCCGGAATTGTAATCTCTGCGGCTCCGCGTCTCTCCCACCGACTGCCGCTCCGCCGCCGCTGACGTCAAGTAGGAAAGCCCCGTCGGTGACGTCACGCCGTCCTCCACTCAAACCCCGCCCCCTAGCGTCACCCCGGCATGGGGTCGTTTTACTGTAACTGAATGTGCGTTTGTCGGCAATTTAAGAGGAAGTTGTGTTTTTTAATTAGCAAGTAAAGAGAACACACTCGTTTTTTACTGTTATCGATAGATCAACCAAATACACTTCGTGTAGTTTTAATCTAAAACTTTTTATGAAACATCTTTGTGTCAACATTTCATTTTTATTTAACAAGTCCCAAACCAGAAACGTTAATATATTCACTACAATTTATGTCTGCGGACACAATTCATAGAAAAATAATCAACTTGCTTACGTTGGTAAACTGTAGCAGAAATTAAGAGGTATTTGTGTTAATATTGATTTTCAGTGTCGAGACAAACTCCAGCGAAAAATTGGCCTTTGTTGCAGGTCTAACTACAAAACTGGGATGTTATTAACTGGCTCTACAGAAGTCATAACTACTGGGAAACTAATCTGGGAAACTAATGACAAATGAAAACCACAGCAAGTTAGTTCACATCTTTTTATCTCCTATACTAAATAAAGCACACATATTATCAACAAGACATGACGAGTTGTAGGAAAGCGTGATTTATTTGAAGAGGACACATGTGGAAGATAACAATATGCTTTTCATTTCACATCCCCACAGAACCATAATAAATCCTTAACTTATCTAGTGTAATCCACTCCTCTATCTGCCCAGTCACCCGAGATCTTTGTCCAATTGCAATCCTTGGCAGGAAAGGAGTAGCTCAGGGTTCAAGCAGCTGGAAGACAAGGGGGAGGGGGGGGGCAAATATTTTAGGGTGAATTATAAAGAAAATGTGTCGTCATTAAAAATACTTCACTGGTTATTTAAATGCTGGAACTCTAAAAAATGCAGTGTTGTCCATCTAGAAGTGAATTTAGATGGACAAGCTTTTTGAATAATAAATCAGGTGCTAGTGAGCAGATTAACTCTGGCATGTAATTGTCCAAATGATGAGACATAAAAATTAAAATCTGCAATTATCTGCTAACACAGGACATCAGCACTCCGACAAAAATATTGTTTTTATATCATCTATAATTGGTAGTCATCACTAGAATAATGAAAACATTATTACAGTGTTAAATAAATGTATTTTGCCCGACTCAAAAATGTTTCCAACAATGAATGGAATATCTGTAAACTCTAAAAGAAAATACAGATTTAAGATTAAATGAACAGAAAACAACACAGTAACAGAATTTAGTGAAAATTCATTGACGTCGTCTCTGGGGTCTCAGAAACCCACCGAAGCACCTGATCTCCAGGGGATAGATTTGAATCCACATGCAGGGACTCTGCAGATTTCTGTTTGTTCATCCTCACACAAAAGTGTGTTTGGTTTTAAACTCAGTTACCATGACTCTACTGAAGTCCGTGTGTACATCCATTTATTCAAGATGTCTTTGCTGCGTCACTGTTCATCGGTTCATGTCTCCATGAATAAAATTGCATTTGTGTTTCAGCTACACACGTTATTATTAGCTGTCTTAGTTTAAGATTTTACAAAGAATAAAAAATATGTGTTAATTAAAATGAATTCAATTGGACTAAAAATTGGAAAAATCAACCCTTATAAGAGGCAAAACAAAATCAAACCAAATCCCTCTAAGGTGTTTTTCCAGAACAAATAAAGGTCAAAGCTCCAGCACACAAGTGGTCTGGCTTCTCTGTTAAAGACAGATTACAGTACTTGTGTGGCGACAACAAGAGACCACACAGGAGAGGAGAGACGGTCAGGCAGCAACAGCAGAATCAGGTTCACTTCACTCATCTCTGACCTCCAGTATCACTGATCAGAAGATTTACATCAGTCTGAAGGCGTTCATCCTTCTGAACTGTAGACACCAAAGTAACACATTCAAGTTTTAAACTTTTTTTTCTTTTTTTTTTAACATTCTACAGATAGTAAACAAGTGCCTTTAGTGCTATATTTTCGAGTATATCATGGTATGGAGCCATTCTCTGAATTAAGACTTCAGTAACCAGCAAAGCTTTGCTTATTAAATTCTGTACCAGCAGTTGCTTCACTAGTATAATTTTTTTTAACCAACTTTGAGCATCTCATTTCATAGTTTTGAATCTCTACATTCTACTGAGGTAAATCTCCATCTGACAGCAAAAAACTTCCATGTCGACTTTAAGTGTCATTTCCTTCACATTAAATACAGACGTTATAAAACTATTAAGATCAAGACACCATGTTTGCAGTTTGGCGTCAGTCACATTGAGCAAGCAAAACCTGATCTAGTCTGTAGGGAAAAGACGTCTCAATGCCTTTTATCATACAATTAACGCTTCCTCCGATTCTCAGCTGGATTTGTCCGTGTCGTGTAGTGTGTTAGAAATCATTAAGACAAAAGTTTCAGTAGAGATGGAAATATGCAACAGCATGGAAAGGGTTAACCACATGTTACAACCAGAACTAAGTAAGTGTTCAAACAAATGTAACTTCCTGCATGCAACGCTTCAGACATGTTCAGCCTGTGAATCCTTTTCCTCACAGTAAAAAGAAATAATGAGTTCCCAATCAACAACGTTTTCAACCAGTAAAAGTCTCTTAAACGTTAAAAAGGTCATTCATTGAGTCCAAGAGAGTGAGAGCAGTTCTTGAGCTAAGCTGGAGGAGTGTGAGGAAGAGGGGGAAACAGAAGGTTACATTGCTGAATGAAGAAAGGGAAACATGTCCGGGGTGAGACAGTTGGCCTCCCTGACTGGCAGGCACACAAACGTAGCTGTCATGCTCGTGCATTTGAAGTGGAGACTTCAAATGTACGCGTCATTTGAAGTCTCCACATGTTACAGTCCAGTTCTGTTTGCCAGTAAACAAACAAACCATTAACGGATTAGTTTAAACGTGATGGACACAACAAAGAAAATCCTTTTCAGTTACTTCTTAGTGAACATTACAACTGGAAACATTATCCAGCCTCCCATTATATACCGATCTATGTGCAAAAGAACAGTTTAGAGGGTTAGATGGATTCCATCATGTATCAGGAAACCCTTGGATAAAACATCTCATCAGCTGTGAGGAAGCTGAAGCCTGTGTTTCATCTCATAGCAGACCTCAAAGGCTTCCATGACTTGGTTCCAGAACAAGTTTCAGATTATTCTCAAGGCCATCACAGTCGCCAACTGAGTCCCACTCAATTCTTTGTTGGGAGCCAAAGGTGGTTCTGGATGGTAAACCCGGAATGCTCCAGAACTGGAGTGTTTTATCCATCAGGAATGGGATAGGATTCCTCACGAACCCTGCCAAGAAGCTGCTGTCCGCTCTGCATCATGTAAGCTGCAGGTCTTAGTAGCTAGAGATGTTTGTCATCAAGGGTGAATAAAGTGAATAAAGTAGGACTTTGTGTTATATTTAGGTAAAACAACTCCGTTTTGAGCCGGGGGCTCTGGATTGCTCCACCAGAGGAAGATCCCCTCCTAAGATAAACTTTTATTGGTGAGCCTCTCCAGATGTCATGTGATCATTTTGTTATCTATTTCTAACCTTTCTGTATTAGTGTTAATTTTCTGCCACTACATGACAGTTTTGAAACTTGTTCTAAAAATAATGTTAATTACAGGAACTGTTGCATTAAGCCATTTAATGCCATGTGTTGTGATGTACAATATGTAATGTACAATATGGGCTTAATAATTTTGCTGTTGTGTTTGCACTGGACACACTGATGGCATTGAAAATGTTAAGTCACAATGACCCTCATAAAGTGTGTCACATCTGTGGGTTTAAGGTTCAGGAATTTTCTTTGATCGTCTTCCAGAGACGTGTCATTGCCACTGAGGAAAACTACAGCCAAACCAAAATACAGGACTTCCTGTTATTTACAGATCTCCACACAATGCTCCTGTCACCTGCGTTAGCTTTCAGGAAGTAAAGGAGGAAATATATCAAACAGTAGATCTAGAAGTACAGAAGAGTGGAGGCGAAGGAGGGGGAAACAACATTCATTTAACAAAAGCAAACCTGTTCAGTGAAGACAAACAAGATGCCATCATGAATATGTTTTAAAGCATTCTGATGAAAAGATGCTCTAGAAGCCTCAATGACATTCTGCCCTGCCACAGGTGAACCAGAAACTCAACTAGCAGTAACACAAGGTAGCGGTGTGGTTAGTGGTTATCGATCAGTTCTACGTGGACTTGTTCACTCGTCAGACTTGATTTGGTGATGAAGAGTAACTGAAACAACTTGAATCCTTTGTTTCTACAACAGGGATCACAGCAGGGAACCTTTGGAACTTCCTCAACTGCTGATGCAACAATGAGTCTCCAACTCCTGTGTTTGCTGATTGACATTATTTTGCTGCCACTGAGACAATCATTCAGCTCTTGTATAATCTTCATTGTAGGAGTAAAAGAAGAAAGCCCAGTGGAGGAGGTAGAGGGAGGAGGAAAGGTTTTTTAAATGAAGATCACTTGGTCTTTACAGGCAGTGGCTTGGGTTTCCGTGGCAGCAGAGAAGGCAGCAACGATGGAGGCAAAGACTACTTTTGGGCTTTTCGACGCATCGATGGATGTGTGTAGGCCCCTGGCACTGTAGTACTTCACCAGAGGGACGGTCTGCCGGTGGTAAGCCTCCAAACGAGAGCGCAGCGTTGTCTCGTTGTCGTCACTGCGGCGTATGAGCGGCTCGCCCGTCACCTGAACAAAGGCCAGAGGCAAAACGCGTGAGAAGAGCATCAGAGGCAGAAGAGGAAGTCAGACGATAAAATCTGTACAAGAATGCAGGCAGTTTGAGGTAGTGGCTATAATGAGGTCAACGCTCACGTCATTTCTCCGTTCAATTTACGTCACTCTGTTTTTTTAAAGCAACCTCAGCTTTCAAACTTTCAAAGCAGGTGGGGTGTTTGCAGTGCTTTGCTTGTTGTTCATTTTGGCTCAGATCATTTCAGTAAGTAAAAAGGCAAATAAACTAACACGAGACAATATAGAATACTGGTCTCATCAATCTGTGGTGTTTTATGTGCTCATGTTGAAACTGTCCTGTCTACACATTCCAGCAGCTCTGCTGCCAGATATTCCTGTTCTAACAGCTCAGGGTGTATGTACAACAAGTAAAGGAATAGTTTTAACACAACTTTTTCTTTTCGTACAAAATGTTAACTCCCTGAAAGTTAGTTGGCAAATTTGTTGAAATCTATGCTAGTGACAATTTGTCCTTGATGGAGACAATTGATCCACCTAGCAGGTATAACATGTCAAGATGTAGACTAAACATGATCATTTTTATGGCGTGCATCGGGATAATCACAAAAAAAAAACCTGTTTGAGAAAAGAGTACTGCTACATTAATCTCACAGATACAGACGCAGCATTTTTCTGAAGGCCAGGAAGTAGCTGGTTTGACCACCGCTTCTCAGTGTGACGTCTCATTCACAGAGTTGATGAAGTTGATTGAGGCCTGACTGTTGGGCTATTCTTTCTGCACACTGGAAGAAGCTGGAGCATGCTGGGATACCCATTGGATTTGACATCAAACACTTGTAAACGACATTCTAGAGGGTTTTTGTTACACAAGACTGTAGGACTGGTGGGCAGTCCTACAGCTGGCGTGTCTGTTGTGTGCTTAACTGTGTGATTAATTGCACATTTTATACTGGCCTTTTATTGTGACGATCCAACACGCACCTGTGTACTAACTATGTTATTCAATCAGCCTCTGGATGTGGAACTCCTGTCAAGGGAAATGGATCATCTGAATAAGGGTTTAGTCCTTTCTAACAGATTCTATTTTGATGGCAAAAACTCTTTTGTGTCAGTTAAAATTTGACTAAAAACCAATGAACTGAAGAGATGAATAAGACACGCTCATTTTAGGTTCCTACAAAGCACTTGTTACATGTACTTGAAGTCTGTCCAGAGGATTTAGCAGAGGTGTGGGTAGGCCTTAAACATTTAGTTCTACAGTCTCACAATCTCCTAAGATTTGACATTCTCCCCGAGTGTCATGCAGTATGTCAGCTCTTTTTTGATGTACAAGGTGAATTAAAAAAAGGTATTTTAATCCGAAATACCTCCAGGTATTTAATTTAGAGGAAATGTCCCAAATATTTCAGATATTCAGACTGAAGTTCATCAACCTTAGACTCAGTTACGGCAGAAGTGGCTTCTAAGTGAGCTTCTAGGTGGGCTACTTACGTCATCCTTCATGGGCTCTTTGGGGGGGTTGAACTCCTCGTGGTAGGAGCGGCCACTCTGCCGATGAATTAGTCTAGGAGGATAAGGGGGAGAAAGTGAGGACAGATGAAGGTTGTACAGGGTGACTCACTAACTTTGTTTTACCGTCTTTCTCACACCCCACCATGCTGCCCTTAGCCAACCTGGACTTGAAGCAGCAGCAGCCGGCCTTTCAGTGTGGGGTATGAAAAGGATAAAATGGGTATTGTGAAGAAAGCGGGGAAACACGGCGGAGATTACATATGAAAATAAAAAAAATATTTCACAATTTCAAATTTTGTAACAGGCCAATGCCCTTTGAAAGGCCTCTGAAATTCTGTAGTCCTGTTCACTGTAACTACTTCAGTTTGTTTCATAAGTAATGACCTGTTGCACAACGGAGGCAGAAAATGAAAAGGTAGCAGTCACCCTGACACACTGCCAACCACCCTGTGTGTCCGTGTTGTCTGCCTTCAACCTGTGGACCTCCTGATATTATTCTAGTATTCCATAAATTTTGGCAACCAAATGTTTTGCCAAATTATTGATCGACACTTGCAAGGTGAGAAAACATCCCCGACAAGCTGTGGATGAACCAGAGGTGTAATCATTAAACTTATCTCTGTTTCACTGCAATGCAGAGTTTTGGCTTTCTTACAGGTGGAGGGCAGCAAAGGTTTGTGAACACACCGAATCAACCACAATATTCCAAGATGTCCATAGAAAATTATTTTAGCGAGTTGCATGGAAAATTCTAAACAATTACTGACTTTTTCTGTATTCAGCTTTGAACACGTTTTTTCTCTCCTTGTTCCAGCATCACTGGACCGTTTTTTGTCTCTACGAAGTAAAGTCACTCAGGTTCTAAAAACAAAGAAAAGAAACTGTAACACAGGGTCTTTGACAAATTCTTATTACCTGGCTTTTTGTTTTTAATTCATGTCTTTGGGACAAACACAGTTTTCAACAGCGATGTGTGTTTGTGTCCAATTATGATCAAATGAATGAATAATACCTGGTCTCAACAGACTCATTTTGATGTATTAACTACTTGTTGGCTGTGCTGTTGGTTGTGACTGAAGTTAGCTGAAGTAGTCAGAAACCTCAATGTATTGAGTAAAATCCTGGACATCTTAATGGTCTGCAGACTATTTCTCCGTTTGTGACCTTAAATCACAATTTTTCATTAAGTACTGATTTCACGGAACAGATTCTCAATCCACTGCCATCAATAGCTACACAACAGAGGATGTGGGCAGGACTAACCTCAGCCACCATCATATAGTTGGCTGGGTGACACTGTTTAACATGCTACTGTATTGTCTGAATTCCTCTAGGGTTCCGTCTCATGGAAGTTTTCCACTGGACATCAGCAGAGATTGTTCAAGTTCACTAAAGCCGGAGTCAAACCAAATAAAATAAGGACTCACTAATCCTTCTGCTTTGGAATTTTGTCGTAAAATATTGCTGATGTGAATACTAGTATGTAAATATTAATGATCATATTAACTTATTAACACATCTGTCTGTACATCACAAAAGAATATATCAATTCCTACTCATTAATGACAAGCATGTAGCTTGATTACGATCCTCATACTAAAAATATGTTCCTTTGGAGCTTCATGTAAAGAATCAGCACAGACGTAAAAAGATGCTGACCAGCTACGACGTTCAGCACATTTCAACAGGGACGGACAAGTCGACTACATTCAGGATTCAACCTGCAGACACAAGACTCTCAAACCCCTTCAGGACATCTTTCATGTTAATCTTTCATGCTCCACTTCTCTTCAACATCACTTCGCTGTCCTGCACGACTTCGGCTCACGTAAGGGTCATGCAGTTTATGATTTCGGCATTGACATCACAGCAGAACTACATGCAAAGTCGCGTAGGTCACACAAGATCCAGCGCGGCTGATAAGTTAAATATGTCACGTTAACATTTTTTCACTGTTTGATACAAAAGAATAAAAATGTAGAACTAATTTTTTCAGTTGACTTATGAAGTCTATTTATCTTCCAGGACTCATCAGAATAATATATTAAGATGTTAGTTATGGTAAATCAAATCTAAAGAAAAAAACTGTGACAAGAGTTGGGAGGAAGAAACGAGCCGTTTTTCCCAAACCTGGGCTCCTGTTCTCTCCCTGCTTGTCCGTACTGGTCTCAAGACATGTGATCGAGAGAGCAGAGGGGGTGGGGTTGTTTTGTAATGAAAGGTTTCATCATGTGTATCTAGACATGATTATGCTACTGTATGTATCTGCTGAAATGTCCTGTTTTCTTATATTACAATATACAGATGTCCCTTCCTGTCAGAAACCTACAGTTACAGCTCGGGTAGGTTTTACATGCTGACAGAATGGAGAGCGTCTCAACACAAAGGAAATCATGAAGTCCTAGGAGGAAAATAGATTCATTCTTTTCTGTGTTGCCTCCTACCTGCCACAGATCCTGCGAACCAACAGGGAGTCGTCCACAGCAAACTCGACCACAGAATCGAGCTTTTCACGTCTCTTCTCCAACAAGTCATCCAGCTACGAGAAACAAACACAAACGGAGTCAAACATAAAGCGTGACTTATATCTATAGTTCAAAACAGCAATCGGTCCCTCCAAGGTTCTCAAAGAGAAAAGCGAAGCAATGGATGCTATCAAAGACAGCAAAGCACTACTCAGAATATGAATAACAAGCTTTACATTCAAGGCTTCAGGCTTAAGTAAATATGTCTTTACCTTAAAGTGTGTTCCTTCTCAAAGTTCCTTTAATACTCAATAATCAAAAGCAAAATACAGAATTTTTTAAACACATTTTGAAGGATGCACATATTACTTACTTCCATAACCTTCAATCCAACATTTGTTAGAGTGAAAAACTAGAAAACTTTTGTAGAAACACAGATGCCTCCACTACTAGCAAAAAAAATAAGAAATCTGTTTGCGTTGATGTGACGGGTGATGACCCAGGAACATGAAAGTGGCAGATACTGTTACTGTGTGAATCTGTATACAGTGGTACCTCTCAGGGCTCGAAATTTTGACCATTTTGGTCGCATATGCACCTAAATTTTTATCAGTGCAACTATTAAATATATTTGGGAGCTCCGGTGCGACTAGGGAAAAAAAAATCTGGTACGCCTTTTTTTTACTCTTCTCTCTCGCTCTTTCTCTCTCTCCATAGAGCAGGAGTCACCAAATGGCGGATCGCGGTCCGGATCCGGACCACGTGGTGGTTCTGTCCGGACCCGTGACCACTCCATGATAAATTCACGAGAGTAGATTTTCTTTGCGCATTTTTACTTGCAGTTCGCGGCTACAGACGGTGGGCGCTGTTCCTCCAGTTAATACGGTAACTGGAGGAACAGCGCCACTCAGTTCAGCCAATCAGATCGTTTGTCTACCCTGCGCTGTCAGTGCACCAGGAAGTGAGACAGCTCCCTACCGCTGTGAGTTTACCGCTACAGCGGAGCACAGAAGAGGGGAGACAGCAGAGCTCCAAACGAAGGGAGGTTAATGAGGAAAACCGCTGGTTAACAATGAGTGGACAAAATTTATGTTTATTCCTCCGTCAGGCAGTTCAAAACCATTTCACCTCATATGGGCTGAACATGTAACATGAATTAAAAGTGGTAACATGAATCACCACTACGAAACAAAGCACAGATCTTTTGCGCAGAATTATCCCCTGAAGTCCGAGCTGAGGGCAAAATGACCGAGAAAAATGCAAACGGATGTTCACTAAAGGCATGGTGGAGGTTGGGGCAACATAAAACATCTTTTAGTGATGTTTTAAAATACAAAACAATCCAATAATAACCAAAATGGTTCAGTCCAGGTACCGGGCTGGCCTGACAGCGCGCCACAATGCGCTATTCAAGCCACACCCTGGTAGTGCCTCGGTTTGGCCCCTGACCCGAAGGCGGACCAATGCAGCATCCTCAGGTGAGCGTCTCTCATACAGTTTTGTGTGGATGTGGGGAAAACGCATAGGCGCCGAGTGTGCACCTTCGAACGCACTACCGCGACAGTTTGTTTGATGTGGACACGTGAGTGTGGACCTGCCAGAGAATGTGCGTGAAACAGTCTGAGCAGCAAAAAACAATGAGAGCGCAGCTGCGGCCGCTCTCCTGGGCGAGGGACAGCGGCGCACTTGATGCATTTTTATGCTTTATAAAACATTTATGTCTGAATTTTGGGGGGCTTGGAACGGATTAGGGCATTTGCATGGAAAACACGTCTCTACTTACAAAATTTTCTACTTAAGACATTTCTTCCAGAACCAATTCATTTCATAAGTAGAGGTACCACTGTATAAATAAAGGTTGATTGATTCATTGATTGATTCAGATCACAGACAACGTAACTCTGCTGCCATCTGCTCCCTTTCTGTGAGACTGCAACTCCAAAGTGTTATAGACCGTTGATATTGTAACATCTCTTTTATATTATGTGCAATATAGTACAACAAAATCTGACTAACAAAATATGGAAACGAAGAGGTCAATTACAAAAGAAATTAATGTGGAAAATATTGAGCCTAGCTAGAAACAGCAGAAAACCTTTAGCCGAGCTGTGTGCTACTAATCTTTTCTTCTTCTGTTGCCTACAATATATTCATATTGATATTTAATTTTTCTAGATTACAATTCTCAGCCAACACAAACTCAACACTTCTTGTACTTATGTCACATTTAAAGCCTAGTCATGATTTCAGTGACACACCCATTGTCTAAAAAGGCTCTAATTGTTGTGTAAAATTGATTCAGAAGGTTTACACAATTACTAAAAACTGCACTAGGCTGAAGTATTGATGGAAATGTTTTCAAACATTAACTTGTATTGAGAAATAAAGCATGATGTGTCACCGCTGACCTAATTTCTGGACTCTTTGCAGTATGAGCAGATGCTGAGTCAAATGTGACATCAACTAGTAACATTCAGTAGAAATTGGTCTGAAAATATCTTTCTTAACCCAACCCTACATAAAGATTAAGATTTTCTTCAGGGGTTTATTCAACTTTATTCATCCCTAAAGAAAGTAACAACACTCAGATGAATCCTAACCTTTTCTGCTTGCGTGACTGTGCGAGGGAAGCCGTCCAACAGGAAGCCGTTCTTGCAGGCTGTCGTATCCAAGTTCTGTTCTATGAGCTCCACGACCATGTCATCACTGACCTGCAATGAACAGAAGTATTCGTTTAATCCATGGAGTCACACTGATTCCTGCCACTTCCTGCATAGAAACAGTTCTGTGGACACACGAAGATGTAAAATAAACATTGAATAATACACACAACTAAGGAAATCAGATGTATTAACAACAGGCCAAACATTTATAGTTCTTATACCAAGAGACATTAATTTTGCTAAAAGAAGAAAAACTGCAGATTCAAAGCATGTTTTCTCTGTAGAAAATTAATTAGAAACTTTGAATCTGATTTAATGCATTATCCTTCAATAAACTCAACTTTCATGAAAGCTGAACTTTTGAGTGTGCAGCCAGCCAAGAAAATGCAGGTTCTGGACGTATAGTGCATTTTAACTCATTAAGATCAATAAAACATGCAGTGTCTGCAAAGTCAGCAGGTCATTCAACGAAAATCTATATGATTGTGGCACAGACTACATTCTGTCTGTTTTCATGCTACTTTGTAGAAGCACATCCCTGGCTTGCTTTCTTACTGGTTTGAACAAGAGAGGGATCCTTTTCACTGTAAATGCCAATTGGGGCCGAATGTGAGACGTGTCGTCATGTTGAACTGCACATGAAGGTTAAGGTTCACATAGACTGAAGGCTAAAGAGCAATAAAAGGACAGGTGATAAGAAAGGTGAAGGTTACCAGTTTGCCAGCATCCATGGTCTCCTTGAGCTTCTTGCCAAGCTCAGAGCCTGAGGCCACCATCGCTCTCAGCATGTCACCAGTGGCCAGGTGGCAGACACAGTACTTTTCTGCCAGCAAAGGGGCCTGTAGGAGGGTGAAGACCTCATTAAGTTCAACCAATACCTACATGTTGTAAATATTTAAAGATGCACAAACAATCATACAAATGAAATAAAGGGTCGAGGTCTTCTGATCAGTAATAAACAGGTCAAGACGGCAAAACTAATATTTAGAAGATTCTTTCAAATGCAGCAGAATCAACCAGTGTGAAATAAAACTAAAACTACAAGCCATGATTGTATTCATGATTAACAATAACTAAATTTGCATGCAGTTTACTAGGATACAAACAAGGACAAGAGAATATTTCTTTGTCACTTTATTATTTGACTACGACCACTGCTATTGATCATTGTATGTCAATCACTGCACTAAGCTCTGAAGAATTCACTCATCCAAAACAAATAAATCTTAGAAGCACTGACACAACACCACAGCTTCACTAAGAACTTTAAACAGCCGACTACAATGGGTGAAAAAGAAAGAGACAGAAGACATGTGATAGCACAAGCCTGAATATTTCAACACACTCGCCCAGAGGTGATACACGATATGATCAAACTACATGATGGACTGAACCAGACCATCGTGACCTTTGGTACCTACGAAGCTTCAAGTCATAGTACACATACGATGAATTCCTAAAAGTAAATGACAGACAAAAGAGCTCCTAAAAATACTTGGCACTTCATAATAATCTTCACTGTGCTTCTTGCACTTTTGGTAGACATCCTCCTGATTTATAGACATTTCATTCATTTAAAGGTGAACATTATTCAACAGACATGGAAAAATTAACAGGCATGTTAATCAACTTCATAATAATAAATTGTATGTCTCCATTTTACACATTGACAATGGACTGATCTACCTGAAGGACTGGCTTGACTAGAATCGACCGTGGCCAACTCCCACCTGAGGATTCTTTTGTACAACCTCAACTGAAAACAACACAACTCAAACCAATACAAACGTAATACATTAGAAATATGCTTATTTTAAATGCGACGATAGGTAACAGTATCGTGACTGGGCATGAAAGAAGCATCACTGACAGGCCCACAGGTGAGTTTGAGCTCACTTTATCACAAGTACCTGAACAATCTGACAAGTTCAAAAACTCACCTCAGTTTACTGTAACACAACATTCTGGAACGGACAATGCAAAAGACACCGCAATATCAAGAACATAAAGTTCAAATAAACAATGAATGTCAAACTACACAAATGACTTCAATTTGATGTTAACTTCTGCATAGAACTGACCCGGACATAGAGATGTGCAAAGACACTTTAATTATAATGTAGTTATAGCTCAGCCTTAATGTGACGAAATGACAAACACACATAACACACCAACTTTAATAGCCAACAGTTGTCCAGTTGTGTTTATTTCGAAGTGAAGTAACACACTGAAACAAACAAGACCGACCATTAGCACATGAGATTACCATTAGCGTTAGCATCAGCAACTAATACCGGCCATGCGCGAATGGCTAAAGGCTAACAGCTAGCTGCAGGGGTGCTTCTTTTCACCTGCGTCCCCTTCCCGGCTCCTGGTGGTCCAAGCAGGATGGCACGGATCCCCTCCCGCATACCGGTGACCGCCTCCTTCGGCTGTGTGCTGGGGGCCATCTCTGTACTCACAGACCACCAGGGAAGAAAGTTTTGTGAAGTCGGTCTGTGCCGATCTAATGACAGCTCTGCCAAGTTGGCTCGGGAAAGAAATGGGTCTGCCTCTTGCAGCGCCTCAACGGCTAAGCCCCACCCTTCTGTGGAAAATGCGATATATGGTAGGCTGTTACATCTGTCCGTCAGCAATACTATGCGATGATTGGATAAACATTGTTAGACGTCATGTCCGAAAAAAACCTTAAATCCGGAATAACCTTTAGGAGTAAAGGATTTAATATGTGCTCTTTTTAATAGATTATTTAAATTTGTTAAATTTAGGTAATTATTGCGTTATTGCGTTATTGTTTATTATTAGCGTTATTACTGAGAATTTCACATAAAACAGCATTATAGAGGAGGTTGCGAGTTGCGATCCAAGACTTTACAGTATGTATTTATAAAAAACTTGGTGCTTTCGTTAACACAACTGCTTGATCGTTTCTCTATATACTTATTACATGGTTTAATTTTATTGTGCTGAAAAAAAAAAGCATCAAGGACAGATGTCCAAAAAATGAGTAGTGCATCATTTGTTTTCCTCTTTTCAACCATGTGACTAGCCCTCAAATCAGTCTGTCTCTGCAAGAAAGACAATTTCCACCAACATCACTGACATGCAGATAGATCAGAACAAAACCAGTAATCAAACACTGAACAGTAACTTTGTGAATATTTTATTTTTCTCTAGCAAAACCACAAATGCACCTGTCGGTTGCTCACTGAGAATAATGAAGGCCGGACATTTTCGCTTGTCTGTTCCAACATCTCTGGGTAGTTGCTTTCAAAAGGAACTAGGCACCAGAGTCCAAAAGTCAAAATCCAAATCCTTTAACCAGTCCAAATTCAAAGTCAGGAAAAACTAAGAACTTACAATACCAGAGGGATATCCAAAAATCATGGTTGAACAGGCAAGGGGTCAAAAATCAAAACAAGAACAGACAAGACAAGGCTAAACTCGTGGTCGTACAAAAGGTGGTCGAGTAAAACAGTAAACAATTGGCACACGCGATACTTTGCTCAAAGGACTACTGAATACACTGTGACTACGCTGAACAGAAGTGAAGCGCCTTAAATAGACAGGCCAGGGTGCTAAATTAGTCTCAGGTGGAACTAATGACAAACTAATTAACTATGGGAGGAAGTAAACACAGATTGGCTAAATACCAAATGAAACAAACCAGATGCAACAAATCAGTAAATGGCTCTGAGGTGTGGGCGGATCGGAAGGTGAAGGACAGATGGATGATGGAGAGATGGCAGAGGGAAGTGACAGAGTAGGAAGTGAGATGGGAGAGGAAGTTTGGAGCATTGCAGGTGAACAGACGGAAGAAAGTGGCAAAGGAGGCAGCAAGGAGAGGGGATTATAACTCATCGGTATCAAGCAGTGAAGGAGAGCAAAGTGTAAGGCCAAAGCAAAGCGAGGAATATAAAGTAATTATTAGACTGACTCAGGAAGGACAATCATTTGGTGAGTGGAACCCAGTTAAGCTGACGAAAGCCATACATAAAGTTCTTGGAGAGGTTAAAAGTGTGAAAGTGCTGCGAAATGGGGCATTGCTGGTCTTATGTAGGGATGGGGCACAGCAAGGAAAGGCAATAAGAGTGAGTAGAATGGAGGGGAAGTCTGTAGCATGCTTGATGCCAGAAGAGAGGAGAGGGGTTGTGGGGGTTATTTCGAAAATATTCCCACAGCTATTACCTGTGACGAGATCAGGGATAATATACTGTAGAGGGGGCAAGAGTGCTGGAAGTGCAGAGACTACAAATGAGTAGAAATGGAGAGAAGATGGACAGTCTCTCTGTTAAAATCAGGTTCAATGAACCAAAGCTGCCAGAGAAAGTATACTTAGGTTACATGTGTTATAAAGTTAGACCATTTATTCCCCCACCGCTCAGGTGCTTTAAGTGCCAGAAGTACAGACATGTTGCAGCGGTTTGCAGGGGGAAACAGAAATGTGGGAGATGTGCAGGTGATCATGATCACGGTAAATGTCAAGTAGGGGCCAAGCTCAAATGCTGAAACTAAGGGAGGAACCCTTAGTTGCAGCATTTGAGCTTGGCGTATCGAGGTTGTGAGGCAGGCAAGAAGGCGGCAGAGATTCAGAAAGTGAAAATATCAATGGGAATATCGTATGCAGAAGCAGCGAAGAAAGTGGGGAAAAATCAGATAGATCCTGCAAAATCAGTGAGGGCAGACACCAGCAACATAGTCGAAGATAGTGTGGCTAAAGCAAAGGAAAATACACTTACAGTGGGTAAGAACGACTTTGTACTGTTCATGGTGGAAGTGATCAATTGTTCAGCGCAAACTAATAGCAAAACGGAGAAGATTAAGATAATTATCAAGGCTGCAGAAAAGTACCTTGACATCAGAGGGCTCAGCAGTGAAAAGGTTCAGGAAATATTAGCTGGAGAAGTAGACTCACTGACATGGACTGGACACTCCTCATGGTCCTAGCTATCCTATAGTGGGACGCTAGAAGTCTTATTGCTAATGGTCAAGAATTTAAGAAATTTATAGAAGAAAGGGGTGAAGAGGCCCAAGTAATATGTATTCAAGAGACACGGCTAAAGCCACAGTGGGACTTTACGTTAAATGGGGACTCTGCAGTAAGAAATGACAGAGAAGATAGAAGTGGGGGAGTAGTGGCCACATTTATTAAAAGAGGAGTGAACTATAGGGTAGAAAAGTCAAGTGATAAACATGAAACAATAGTAATAAGAATATGGACAGAAACTAATAATGTGACAATAATAAACTACTATAATCCAGGTAACAGATTGTCCAGGGAGGTACTTCATGAAGCAGGCGGACAGGTGGAGGGTAGTGTAGTATGGTGCGGGGATTTTAATGCTCACAATACTTTATGGGTGAGCATGAATACAGACTGCAATGGGAAAATAATAGAAGAATACATAGATGATAGCGAGATGGTGTGTGTAAATGACGGCAGAGGCACTCGATACAACACATCTAGGAATACGGAAAGTGCAATAGATCTCACTTTAATGTCGGCTGGGATGGTGGGAGTTAGTACATGGGAAGTATTAAAATGCACAACTTTGGGGAGTGATCATTATCCAATAATAGTCAAAATTGGAATTAGTCTAATACAGGATAGTGAGGAAAGACCGCCGAAGTGGAAGCCAGAAAGTGCTAATTGGGAAAGATTCAGAGAAATCGGTGAAAGTAAATATGGGGAAATAGAAGAGGAAAGAATAAAGAATGAGATGGAGTTTAATGAGAAAGTGATGGGAGCAATTAGGCTAGCAGCAGAAAAGTCAATTCCGCAGATGAAGGGAAAAAGAACAAGGAAAAACGTGCCATGGTGGAATGAAGACTGTAGCAGAGCAATCAAGGAAAGAAATAGAGCATTTAGGAACTTAAAAAAACATCATACTCTGGAGTCGTTGACTAAATATAAGAGAGCACAAGCAGTAGTGTGCAGAATTATACGCCAAGTGAAGAGAACATCATGGAGACAGTACTGTAATACAATAGGGCGAGAAACAAAATTAACAGATATATGGGGAATGATCAGGAAAATGAGCAGAATTAACAGAAACTACGAAATCCCAGGGCTACGGGTCGATAACTAAATAGTAGTAGGGAAAGATAGAGTGGAGGTTCTAGCAAAGACCTTTGTCAGGGTACATAGCTCTGAAAACCTAACTCTGAATGCTAAAACTAATAGAGAAAAGATGACAGGACAAAACCAGGGTATTAAGAGTAAAAAAACAATATCTAGGGAGGGAATAAATGTGCCATTTAACATACTTGAGATAAAGAGAGCAGTAGCTAAAGAAAAGCAGACGACGCCAGGGAAGGATGGATATGTTGGCACAGATGAGTGAGAGATGGGAAACAGCAGTCTCAATACCGTGCTAAAATTGTATAATAAAGTACTGTATGGGAATCAGGCAAAATATCAGCCAAGTGGAAGGAATCAATTATAGTCCCTATACCAAAACCAGGGAAAGACCAGTCAGATCCAGCAAACCATAGACCCATTGCACTGACATCTCAGCTGGGGAAGTTAATGGAGCGAATGGTTATGAAGCGGCTAAATTATTTTTGGAGAACAAAAACCTCATGTCACAGTACCAAAGTGGTTTTCGCAAAGGAAGAGGGACTACGGATAATGTATTAAGGTTAGAGTCAGAGATTAGGAAAGCTCAAGCTAATAAAGAAATAGTTCTAGCAGTCTTCTTTGACATTGAAAAGGCATATGATATGCTGTGGAAGGAAGGTCTCCTCGTAAAAATGAGCAAAATGGGCATCACAGGAAATATGTAGATAGATAGATAGATAGATATATACTTTAATGATCCCAAGGGAAATTCAGGTGACATCTGCTCGCAAGAGATACAATAAATACAATAAATACACACATGACAGAAAGTATAAGTAACATTATATACATGCTGTTACATAATTATAACAACAGGAAAAAGAATAGCCTAAAATAAAAGGAAGGAAGCATAGGCACATGGGAGAAGAAGAGAAGAAAGAGCTTTGGGAGTCGATGAAGTGTGATGAGTAACACGTGAATGAGCCGAGCTGTTAACTGGTTAAGGACCCCCACAAGTGTCCCACAGCGCATCCACAGTGCGTCCCAGACCCCCCACGTCTATCCTTTCTCACCCGACCTTGATGACCCTGCGGCTTCAGACCCCCTCCTCCTGAGAGAGTGGTTGTGCCCCCTGATGGCACGAGGCACAAAGGAGGTCCTGAGTCTCTCAGTGGAGGAGCTTGGTGACAGCAGTCTGCCACTGAAGGAGCTCCTCTGCTGGGTGATGGTGGTGTGCAGGGGGTGGGTGGTGTTACCCAGGATCGACCTAAACCTGGACATAGTCCTCCTCTCTAGGACAGTCTGTATCGAGTCCAGATCCTGACCGATCACAGAGCTAGCCCTCCGGATGAGCCTGTGGATTCTCTCTGTGTCCCGTTTCCTGGCACCACCACCCCAACACACAATGGCGTGAAACAGCACACTGGACACAATGGACTGGTAAAACAGTCTGAGCAGATTAGAGCTGACGTTGAAGGAGGCCAGCCTCCTCAAGAAGTACAACCTACTCTGACCCTTCTTGTATACACAGTCCAGGTTGTGCGACCAGTCCAGTCTACTGTCCAGCTGCAGCCCCAGGTACTTATAAGTCCCCACAACGTCCACCTCCTTACCCCCGATGACTACTGGCTGTGGGGAGGGTGGTGCCCGCCGGAAATCCAGCACCATCTCCTTGGTTTTGGAGATGTTCAGCTGAAGCTCGTTCCGCTGACACCACCCCACAAAGTCCGTCACCACTCTCCTGTACTCCCTCTCATCACCCCCCCTGATACATGCCACAATTGCAGTGTCATCAGAGAACTTCTGCATGTGGCACGTACCCGAGTTGTGTTGGAAGTCTGTTGTGTAGAGGGTGAAGAGAAGGGGGGAGAGTACCGTTCCCTGCGGGGCCCCGGTGCTGCTGGTCACCACTGATGACAGACAGTTCCCCATACGGACGTACTGGGGTCTGTCTGTTAGATAGTCCGTGATCCAGCTCACGAGGTAGGGATCCACACCCATGGATGACAGTTTCTCCCGCAGGAGCCGGGGCTGGATGGTGTTGAAGGCGCTCGAGAAGTCGAAAAAGAGCACCCTCACTGCACAACTCCCGACATCCAGGTAGGAGAGGGCCCGGTGGAGGAGATACAGGACTGCATCATCAGCCCCAACTTGTGGCCGGTAGGCGAACTGGAGAGGGTCCATCGCACCCTGCACCAGGGGACGCATGAGCTCCAGGACCAGTCGCTCTAGGGTCTTCATCACGTGCGACGTGAGAGCGACTGGTCGATAGTCGTTGAGCTCAGTGGGGCGTCTCCGCTTGGGTACAGGGACGATGCAGGATGTCTTCCACAAGGACGGGACCCTCCCCAGCCGGAGACTGAGGTCGAAGACCTGGTGTAGGGGTCCGCCCAGTTCGGCAGCACAGGCCTTGAGGAGTCTAGGGGGGACCTGGTCTGGTCCGGCCGCCTTCCTTGGGCGAAGCCTCCGCAACGCAGACGTCACCTGTTCCACGGTGATGGCCGTAAGTGGGGGCGCGGCACGTTGATCCCTCCGGCCGGGGGGTCCGGCAGTTGGGGTGGGGGAAGGATCTGGGTTTGGGCTGAAGTAAGTGGGCGAGGTGGACGGAGAGGGAGAGGGGGATGCAGATAAGCCGGACGGAGAGGGGGAGAAGGAGGTTGGTGGAGTCGGATCAGATGGGCCGGGGGAACTCAGGGGACAGGCGCATGGAGTGATGGGGGAGCTGAACCGATTAAAAAAGCTGTTAAGTTCATCAGCTCTCTCCACGTTCCCCTCCACTGTACCGCGGCCCTCTCCATAGCCGGTGATGGCCCTCATGCCACTCCAGACCTCCCGCACTTGGTTGCGCCCAAGCTGGTTCTCCAGCTTCCTCCTGTAGCTGTCCTTGGCCTCCCTCAGGCAGAGTCTCACTTCCTGCTGAGCCTCTCTCATCGCATCCTCGTTCCCACTCCTGAACGCCCGCTTCTTCCTGTTCAGGACAGCCTTCACCTCCTTTGTTACCCATGGTTTGTTGTTTGGGTAACACTTGACTGTCCTGACAGGGACCACTGTGTCCACACAGAAGTTCATATAATCTGTAAAACACTGAGCTGCCCCCTCAATGTCTTCCCCATGTGAGCCCACAATAACATCCCAGTCGGTGGTCTGGAAGCAGTCCCTCAGCGTCTCCTCTGCTTCCGGGGACCACCTCCTGACCTGCCGTGTTGTTGCTGGCAGCCGTTTCACCAGCGGGATGTAGGTGGGCTGAAGGCACACTAGGTTGTGGTCCGATCTGCCTAGTGGGGGGAGGGGGGTGGCGGTGTATGCCTCCTTGGCATTCGTGTAAAACAGATCGATGGTTCTGTTCTTCCGTGTGGGACAGTCTACACACTGGAATTGAAATGTACAACTGGGTGTTGAGCTTTCTGTTTGAAAGGAAGATTGATTTTTTTTTTTTTAATTTTATATACTGTTGTAATCCCCGAAGGGAAATTAAGAATGCACACTCTAGTTTTTTGTTAGTCTTATCAATCACATGCATATTAGTGTGTACAGGCCCCTGTAATTCACACAACCACACACAAGGGGGCCTGTAGGCATGCAAGGGAGGTAGAGTGGCGGGCAGCCCCTTTTTGTGGAGTGCCCAAATGAGCAGCTTGTGAGGGGGGATGGCGCCTTGCTCAAGGGCGCCTCGGCAGTGCTCTGAGGTGTCCCACTGTCAGCTCACCTCCGGGTGTCATTTTTGGGCAGGAGCGGGAATCGGTGTGGGTGGGCACAAATTACTCCAGACAATACAGTGTAGAGAATGCAACTCCCCAAGGAAGTGTGTGCAGTCCAACATTGTTTAATATTATGATAAATTATACCTCTGAGCAAATACAACCAAGCGTAGGGAAGTCATTATTTGCGGATGATGGGGCCTTGTGGGTTAGGGGGCGCAACATACAATATTTACAGCAGAAACTGCAGAGTGCTATTGGGAGAGTAGAACGGTGGGCAGAGTGCTGGGTATTTAAATTCTCAGTGAGCAAGACACAGACAATATGCTTTGCAAGAAGACATAAGAAAGTGGAATTGTATCTATATGGCCAAAAAATAGAACAGGTTGGAACAGTAAGATTTCTGGGGTTGTGGATAGATGAAAAACTAACGTGGAGACAGCATATAGACAGGCTTGTTAATAAATGCAAAAAAGTGAATAATTTATTAAAATGTGTAGCTGGAAAGGACTGGGGAGCATCAAGAACATCACTGTTAGGGATATACCAAGCCGTGATGAGAGCCACATTAGACTATGGGTGTATAGCATATATGTCAGCCGCAGATACTTGAAGAAACTAGAGGTACAGCAAGCTCAAGAGTTGAGAATATGTTGTGGGGCATATAAAACCTCCCCGGTAGCAACTATACAGGTTGAAACAGAACAGCCACTGAGAATTAGAAGAATTAAAATCATGTTGGCATATTGGGTTAATATCAAGGGGCACGAAGAAGATCACTCCACAAAGTGTATCCTGAGGGAGTGTTGGGAATATGAAAACAGCAGCGCAGCCAGTTTTGGTAGAATTGGGAATGGAGTTGCAGAAAGGGCAGGGTTAAGCCGGATTCATGTTGGGAAAATGGTTCCAGTATCAAGGATTCCCCCATGGTTGTTTATGATGCCAGAAGTAAATCTTGGAATCAAGAAACTTCTTAAGGAAACGAAGAGACAAAGCACAGCTGTGTTCATAGCCATGAAATACTTGGAAGAGAAATATGGCAATAGTCAAATAATATTCACAGATGGATCAAAAGACCCAGACACTGGCCGAACTGGGGCTGCAGTATATATCCATACAGGAAAAATTAGAATAAAGTATAGGTGTTCGGATCACATATCAGTGTACGCAGTAGAATTAGTAGCGATAATAATAGCATTACAGTGGATAAAAATGCATGGGAAGGAAAGGTCAATCATAGCATCAGACAGCTCTTTCAAGCATACAAACAATGAATTCATGTAGACAAGATCTAATATTTGAGGCACACAGTAATCTGTATGAAATCTGTGAGAGAGGGCTGGGGGTGAGTTTTGTGTGGGTTCCTGCCCATGTGGGAATAGAAGGAAATGAGGAGGCAGACATGCTAGCAAAGCAATCATTAAGGCAACAAGACATGGACCTGCAAATCAGTTTAAGCAAAGCAGAAGGGAAGGCACTCAATAAAAAATATAGTCAGAAACAGTGACAAGAATACTGAGAGTTGGCAGAAACGGGCAGGCATTTATTTTCAATACAGAGACAGGTGGGAGAGGGAAGAAGGATTGGA